>NC_037686.1:69138817-69157298 GCF_003255815.1 Theropithecus gelada
GGGAGGGGAAGGGAGTGGAGGGGACAGGGAGGGAGGGAAAGAAGGGCAGAAAGAAAAGAAGGAAGAAAAGAAAGGAAGGAAAGAAAAGAGATTTTTTAAGCTATTTTGTTCCCCCATTCATTTGCACTAGAAACACCAGCCAGTGGAGCTCCTATGAAACAAATTTCTGAATACTTTGGTTGTCTGGATTTTCCCAGGTACCATCTAGACTGCATCTGCAGGTGGAATCTGACCACACCTACACAGAATACTGACTAATGATGACGACATGCAATGTCATCTAACATTCAGAACTTTCAAAAATGAAGTCATTCTCATTCTTTTTTCAAGTAATTGTGGTAGCTATTTCCTATCCAAATGAGCAACAGAGAAAACACGGACAGCCCTCCCGCTCACCTGTGCTTATTTCCTTCAATTAAGGGTGCATGAGCACGCGTGCACACGCACTCACGCAGGCGCACACACTCACAAGTGCACGCGCACATATGGTTTTCCCACACATTTCACCATATCACTTTCTCTTTACTTTTTAAAGACAGGGCACTTGCCCTTATGGCCAACAATATTATGCCCAAGCTACCCCAACATTCCGAGTTAATCACAAAGGTGACAAACTCCATTTGAACAAAGACCACCTAGTGAGCACGCAGCTCAAATGTTCTCACCTAGAAATTCAGGTTGTGTTTGGAAAGTGGACTTAACAGTGAAAGAAAAAGGCCTGGCGAACTTCAGAGGGGGTCACCCAGTCCTGCAACGTTGTGTGTCATTATGGTGTGTTGTGCTATCCATAGAGAAAGAGGACATGAAAAAGACTCTACAGAGAGAGAGCAGACTGCAAGGAAGCATAAAGCTTTCATCACCATAATATGAAGGCCTCCTTGGTATAAATGACTTTTTTTAAGTCCTAATAAGAAATACCATCTATTTTATCTGGAATTATCTCATTTTATTAGCTTCAAATTTTATTCTAAGGTTCATCGTATCAGATCATCTAGGCTGGCCAAAAGGTCTGAAAACACAGATCATGTATTATTTTATTACTGTTGTAGCAATAAGTCATTTATGTTCTATTCCTGTATGTTTACAGACTTGGCAGTCACACTGTACAATGATCACAGAAAATGCAGTGAGTTTTTCTTCTTAAATGGTCAGGGAACCCCTAAGGGAGGTAGCGATAGTTCTTTCCTTACTGTTTGGGTAGAGTTTTTAGACTCTCCCTATCTACAGAAACATCACCCGAACACATGCGGGGGGCGGGGAAGTCTCTGAGACTCCCGTTTCCTAACTTCTGAATAAAACCTGTCTCAGAGGCATCCTGCAACAGCAACATTCTCTGTATAAATGGAACACGTCCACTGCCAAATCACAGAATCACACTTCTAGCACCCACAACTACTGCATGTACACGAGACGACTTCCTGTTCTCTGAGACCGTTCTCCTCTGCATATTTCTACTTCCCCAAACTACAAAATGATGCTACATCTACAGATGTAATCAATGACCACGCACAGGGAAGTTGTGACCTTTACATCTGCAGACAACAGCCACCTAGCAGACACGTAACAAACGCATGGGGTGAGGAGACCAGAACGTACAGACACACTTGTATAATAAGACACGTCAAAAAGACCAATTTGACCAAGGGAGGAATGAAACAAGATTCTAGACTCATGACTCAAAAATCAACTACAGGTACACCACAAAAAATAAACAGCTGAACAGAAACAAGTGGAAGAAAAAAGTCCTAAGAAAGTGTAGTTACTCCAGTATTCAGTAACACTCAAAAAAGGAAATCTAGGCTGCACAGATGTCCTGGGTTGCACTAACAGAAATCGAGTCTCTGTAACAGGAAACACGAGTGTTCTGTTCACCTTTCCAATAGTCTGACCTGACCACGCCAAAGTTGCTGGGTTTCCTTCTGGCTGCAACACTTTAAGGGCGTCAAAAACAAACATTCAAGTATGGAGAAAGGAAATGTGGAAGGTCCCGGAGACCAGACAGAGGATGGACGTGAAGGCCCTAGAGACCAGGTAGAGAATGGACAGGGACGGCCCTGGAGACCAGGTAGAGCATGGACATGAAGGCCCCAGAGACCAGGTAGAAGGATGGACACAGAAGGCCCCAGAGACCAGGAAGAGAGTGGACGTGAAGGTCCCGGAGACCAGGTAGAGAATGGACACAGAAGGTCCCGGAGACCAGACAGAGGATGGATGGGAAGGCCTCGGAGAGCACGTAGAGGATGGACATAGAAGGTCCCGGAGACCAGAAAGAGAATAGACAAAGAAGGTCCGGGAGACCAGACAGAGGATGGATGTGAAGTTCCTGGAGACCAGCTAGAGAGTGGACAGGGACGGCCATGGAGACCAGGTAGAGGATGGACGTGAAGGCCCCACAGACCAGGTAGAAGGATAGACACAGAAGGCCCCAGAGAGCCGGTAGAGAATGGATGGGGAAGGTCCCAGAAACCAGGCAGAGGATAGATGGGAAGGCCCCGGAAAGCAGGTGGAGGATGGACAGGGAAAGCCCTGGATACCAGGTAGAGGATGGATGCAGAAGGTCCTGGAGACCAGGTAGAAGATGGACACAGAAGGTCGTGGGGACGAGGTAGAGGATAAACACAGAAGGGGGAGACCAGGCAGAGGATGGATGTAAAGCAGGGATGCTAGGTCCAGGAAAGACAAGAGACAAGTGTCTGAAGGTTTAAAGGACTATCACATAGAAGAGCTCTCAGCTTGTTCTGATGGCTTCAACACAGAGACCTGCAGGCAAGGGAAGTTCACCAAAGCTAGGGGCCCAGGAGGTGCCGAGCCCCTCACCGGAGGCGTCCCATCTGGAGATGCTCAGTACTTCTCAGGTGCGCTGACCGAGTATCTAGACAGGCTGACCTCAGGTACTCTATACCTGGGAAGCCAGGATCCTAATAATGCACCTACTAACAGGTGTATTTTAAGACCAAAAAGGTGAAAGCACTTCCCTTAAGAAATCCAATTTAGACTAGACTTAGAAACCATAAATTTGCTGACTCACGCTATGTCTCGATGTGTACATTATAAGAATAAATAACCCAAGATGAGCCCACGTGCTTTATGACTAGTATTTTTCACATATGAAAGATAAATATTTAACCTCTCTCTTTCCAAAAAAAAAAAAAAAAGGCCTTAGAACCATTTATTTTTAAAGATGTCTGTAAGAAAAGGGAAAATACTTCAGCCTATTTTGGACTTCAAATTCTATCATCCGAAATTTCAAATCCTTACCTTAAAACTCACTTCCACTTTCTCAGAAACAGCAACTATGCCACCCACAGGGCAGCTCAGAGGCCTTTTAAAAACTGGGGATGCCACTTTCCAGGTGTAACCTGGCAGGTTTAGAACTAAGGGTGTGTGCAGGCTGTGAGCACGTGACTAAATTACGAGTCAGGTGGACTAAGCGGGCGTCAAACCCCCCGTGCTCTGCTGGGAGGCAGCCACGAGGGGAAGGACAGAGTGGGCAAGGTGCAGTCAGGGACACCCAGCATCCAAGACAGCGGAACCCTCACCACTCAGCCTTCTCTGCTTTGGGTTCCAAGAAAACCCACATCTCCAGAAGTGAGCTGGCATCACGTCAAAGGGCCACCAACAAACTTGTTTTTCACTTTGCAGCAAATAATCTACATGACTGAGAAACCCTGCTGAGGCTGAGGGAACTCACTCACTTTAACTGAACATGGGAAAAGTCAAACCATCAATCCACATGGCACTGCGCCGCACTTCCCACCCGTGACGGCCTCCTCAGGTTACACCATCCACCCAGAGCACACGGGCGGGGAGAAGAGATAAGGATCTAAGACCCCGCCTCAGGGACCCCCACTCCCGAGTCACACCTCAGCCCAACACATCTCACGAGACCCTCGGGTGTCCGGGTCTCGGCCTCATCCTAGAAAGTTCACAAGCGCTCAGCGGCCTAATGTAACAAGGTCGGCTGGAGTAAGGCCTTCGCCGGCAAATCTGTTAAGAAGGCAGCAGACCTGCGACGTCTCCTACTGGGAAACACCTGGGGTGAGCATCCCTCATGCCAAGACATCCCTCATGCCAAGACGGCCCCGGCAGGTCACGATCTAGGCTGGCTCTGAAACCTCAGCCTAAGCCAGTAGCTCAGCAGGTGACCCCAGCACCCACTGGGACATTGTCCCACGGTGGATTTGGGGAGGCTTACTGCTGACATCTCAACTCCCAGACCCGGAACCACGCCCCTGACAGTCCTGGAGTTTGCAGCCCTGGCTCAGAGGCCATTTCTAATGAGAACCACTTTAAGAAACCACAGGCTTACGATGGTTTTTTTTAAATTTATTTATATATATTTTTTGAGATGGAGTCTCACTCTGTCACCCAGGCTAGAGTGCAGTGGCATGATCTCCACTCACTGCAACCTCCGCTTCCTGGGTTCAAGCGATTCTCCTGCCTCTGCCTCCCAAGTAGCTGGGATTACAGGTGTCTGTCACCACGCCCAGCTAATTTTTGTGTTTTTAGTTAGAGATAATGTCTCTCACTGTGTTGGCCAGGCTGGTCTTGAACTCCTGACCTCATGATCTGCCTACCTTGGCCTCCCACAGTACAGGGATTACAGGCATGAGCCACCGCACCCAGTCACAATGAACAATTCTAACAAAGCATGGTTAGGACTTCCCAGGTAATGAACTGAGACTGTGTTTTGTTTTGGTTTTTAACAGAACTTGGGTTTCTTCGTGTTTTGGACGTTAAGTGAGAGTGACCTTCAATTTATGTTCCAGAACAGGGTGCCGCATGCAGGGCAGGGCGCGCACCGGAGAGGCAGGAGGAAGGCAATTCCTTCTCAGTGTTACTGTGACACAGCAATACGAAGGCAGAGGGAGAAGCGAAGACAACCTTTCCAAGTATTTTTTTCAGGAATTTTTGCACAAATCCCATTCTCCAGACTTTACATGGTACATCCATCCTCTGCAAGGCTTTGCTTACTAATACTAGAGGACTAAATAGGTGTTTTTTAAATGATAGATATATAAAAATAAAACTTAATCACACTAAATAAATATTCCTGTCTTTGGAGAGACAGGACGATGAACATCTACGGATTCTGTTTAAAATGACAAGCACGTGAAGTGCAATCACGTCTGCCTGCTGCTGCGGAATGTCGTGTGGAGGAACCGTCCTCTCGGCAGGAAGGAAGCCGTGCGGGGCTTGCGACTCCTCCCAGGGCCAGCACGCAGCGGACCACCAAGCCCAGGCAGGCGTTCCCCGGCAGGGCAGAGGTGGAGCCTGGGAGGGCTGTTCCCATCTGCTGTGCTCCTGGGCCAGGGCCAGGGTGTGGCTCTCAGCTCAGCAGTGGGAGGGGGCAGGCTGGCTCTGTCCTCAGAGGCCATGGGCAGGCAGGTGGGCAGCAGCCCTGGCCTTCCAGGGGTGGCTCTGGAGGTCACATGGGGCCCGGGGAAGAGGGGGCCCGCACATCTTACCTCTGTGCTCCAGCCCAGGGCCGCTGACACCCCAGCCCTGGTAAAGGGTCGCGAAGTCCTTTGGAATGTACGTCTTAAAGATGTTGAGGATGTCCAGGCGCTTCTCATGCCCCTCGGCCACCGGCTCCTGTTTGATGGAGTGTAGGATGGGGGGCGCCCCAGCCACGCCGGGCTGGGCCTGCAAGGCCGCGTCGCCCCTGGACCCTGCAGCACAGCTGGCCAGAGTCCTCAGCTCCTGGGCCGCCTTCGAAGGGGGCTCGCGGGGAGGTAGAGGAGGAGCGCCCCCTTCGCCCTTTGCAGGAGGTGGACCCTGAGGCTGAGGGCTGAATTTGGCTTTCAGGGAGTCCGGGGCACTGTGCTTACTTGTGGGGGCAAAGCCAGCCCCCGCTGGGGAGACCCCAAACTTCTCCACAGGCTTGCTGTTAGCCGAGGGCTGCGCGCCAGCCCGGGTGATGACGGTGGGCGTGGGGGTGGCGCTCCTGCTGAAGCCCCCGCCACCCGGGGCAGGCACCGGTTTGGAGCTAGCCTCCTGCCTGGGCTTGGCCGGGGGCCCCTGTGCGGCCGCGCCATGCGGCTCCTGGCCGTGACAGGGTTTGGTCTGTCGATACCCGTCGGGGCCGGGCGCCCACAGAGCACAGGGCCCTCCGGGATGGCTCTCCTTATTCTTAGGCATGCTAGCGGCTTTTGTGACCCCTCCCAGGGGAGAAGAGCCACTTTTGGGCCCTGGCACCCCCCCTGGCACCTGAGTGCGGGTGAACCGAGCAAGGAGCAAAGGCTGGCATTCTTTGCCACCGAGGGCAGGCGGGGGGCCTGTGCGTCCGCTCCGGGAAAGGAAAACCAAATTGCTTCTGATGCTTTTGTAACCGTTGGGCTGAATCCACGGGGGAGCCACGGAGTTGCAGCTGACGCGGTGCCAGATGCGTTTGTGCATCCACAGGACCTCGGGGTAGTAGGTCTTGTGGCTGCAGTAAGGACACGGGTGAACGACTAAAGCCGCCTGCAGGGAGGAGGCTGTCTCCTTATTGCTGGGGTCATCCCGCGTCGACCTCGCACTTAAATCCAGCGGCACGAGGTCTGAGGCCAGCGCCCGCTTCCCTCCCCCAGAGTGCTCCCTGTTGTGCAAATCGGACAGCTTTTCTGCAGGGTGACCCGTCTGGCCCTCCGCTCCCGTACTGGAAGGGAACTCCACGCCATCACCAGGAACGGGCACCTCCTGCTTGGGGTGAAATGCTGGCATTTTTAAGTCCGTAGAAAATCTGTGCTGCTCTTGCCTTCTAGAAGTCTCTCTGCTACTGTTTTCAAGTATGGACACAGAAGCTGCGATCCCCGCCTTGGACTCGCCGGTGTCTCTTTCCGAGCCGTTATCTCCCAGCTTGTGACTCTGGTCTCCATTGGAGAGCTCGGTCGAAGTCACCTCTTCGGAAAAGCAGCAGTGGCGCGGCTGTCCCCCTAGAGGAGGCAAAATATGAAATGGGAAGTTACCATTTCTCATCAGAACACAGCACGACACAGGGCATGTACAGCTACAGCACATTCCAAGCGCATCTGTCTTCAGCAGGACAAACCACCCTTGAGTCTGGGGGGGGGTCTCATAAAATCCATGAGGAGCCACCCAGACAAGAACAAAAGGAGGCTGAGTCAGGCAGGGTTTCTTTCCTCAATTTAAATGACCCGAAAGATCACAGGGAAAAAAATACAATAGCAGTGGTGTATCTAGTTACACGTAACTATGCTGTCCCTGGTTAACAGAGGATGACTGGCATATTAAAACTCAGGAAAAAAATTAATTGTTCACAGCAGTATAAGGTTTGTATGACTTTCAAGGAACAAGGAACTCTCCATTTAGGGCTCTTGTGGAATCTTCACAATCATTCATTGCAGGGTAAGAAAACCAGAGAAGTTAGGTGGAGCCCACAGTCACAGAAGCTGGCTAGGGTAACAGCTTACTCCGTCCAAAGAACCCCAGTGTCTGCCTCCGAAACCACCAGGCTACCGACCACCTTCCGCCTCAGCCGTAGGGCTCCCTCCCTACGCATCTCTCCTGTGAGGTCCAGTTCTCAAGCCCAAAACCGTGATGCCCCAAGGTCCCCCAGAGGCGCATGAGCAAAGGGCGGCCATGCTCTCCACCTCCATGCCGCCACCTGTGGGCTGCCCAGGAGAAATGAGCCTGGGGTTCCGCCCCCAAGCTCTGCACCCCTAATGGTCCAGCCTTGGCCTTGACGGAGTGTGTGTCTGAGCCACGGTCTGGGATGAACTCTGCGGTGGGAAGGGATGGTGCGGTCAGAACCCTCCCACTTTACCTAAGGAACGCGTGTGACAGGGAGAAACACAGCCGAGGTGTGGGCTGGGCTCGGAGGTTTTAAGGCTTTTCCAAAGTCAGAAGAGACTGTAAGTACTGCAAGTGGACACAACATGGGGTAACAAAAATTGGGTTTTATGTTTTGCATTTATGGCCTTGGGTTTATTTAAATCTAGACATCAAAACTGGGCAGGAGTACAAATGTTTCTGGATATCTTAAAACTCTCTGAACTACAAAACACAAGATTCTTTACCACCCAGCCGCCATCTGCAGTCTCTTACAGCCATGTCTCAGTGGGTGTCCACTTACGATGACAAGGCCCCACGTTCTTGGTTTTCAAATAAGATTTTAAGAGATTTTTAACATTCAGTAGAATGGAGGGATCTGCTAACTCAGAATGTTCCTTTAAAATGTTCTAAGTATATATTTGGAGATAACTCTTAGGAATCCCATCAAACTGGTAACAAACCTATTCCAAGGGGTTCTTCTCCTCAAGGAGAGACAGCGTCTGTCACTGAAGGCACTTGCCCAGATCTGAGGGACACAGTAACAAAGGCTGGTTTTCAATTAGTGGGCAGTTAATGCACAATTCATACGCAATGTTAAAGGATATGTCCATGTACAAAAATGTCAGCAGTAAGGGCTGATCAGCAGAACTGATGAGGAGATGAGACAAGGAAGAAAAATCTGTCCAACTCCTACCGGCTCCTAAAGGCTAATATTTAAATCAAGTCAGGGTAGACACAGATGCTTATGCCTGCAATCCCAGCACTATGGGGGACCGAGGTGGGTGGGTCACCTGAGGTCAGGAGTTCAAGACCAGCCTGGCCAACTTGGTGAAACCCCATCTCTGCTAAAAATGCAAAAATTAGCCAGGTGTGGTGGTGTGTGCCTGAAGTCCCAGCTACTCCTGGAGGCTGAGGCAGGAGAATTGCTTGAACCCAGGAGGCAGAAGTTGCAGTGAGTTGACATCATGCCACTGTACTCTAGCCTGGGCAACAGAGCAAGACTTCGTCTTAAAAAATAATAGTAATAATGATGACAAAATAAATTTTAAAATAACAAATAAATCAATGAAGTCAGGTATATGAGTCTGTCATATGCAGACACTGGTATGAGAAAGGAGACTGGGCAGCGCTAGGATGCACCATGGATAAAAACGTGGACTTTACTCGGAATTAAGTACATGAAAGAGGAAATGTTAGCCTTTGTTTAAGTCAGACTGGTGCTCGGTACATTCAACTCATTTCTAAATACTCAAAAACAGCAACATCTGGCAGGGACAGGTCTAGTTTTCCCTGCAGTAATCAAGATTTCTGAACACACATGTTCAAGACTACTAGTGGAGTTTGTAAGTTGAAACAATGCGGCTGTGTAATCTGCCCCTGGACCTCTGTGGGGTTTTCAAAGCACGACTGTCAAGGCTTCCAAAATGTTCCCCAAAACAATCATAAAACATCACCCAGAACTTCCAGTACTTCTGACCAAGACACTGAGTAATAAACTAAAAGTGAATAATCTGGCCAGGCACATTGGCTCAGGCCCATAATCCCAGCACTTCAGGAAGCTGAGACGGGCAGATCACTTGAGGCCAGGAGTTCGAGACCAGCCTGGCCAACACGGCAAAACCTCGTCTCTACTAAAAACACAAAACTTAGCCAAGCAAGATGGCATGTGCCTGTAATCCCAGCTACTCGGGAGGCTGAAGCAGGAGATTCACTTGAACCCGGGAGGGAGAGGCTGCAGTGAGCCGAGATCACGCCACCACACTCCAGCCTGGGCAACACAGCAAGACTCTGTCTCAAAAAAAAAAAAAAAAAGTGAAGGGCCTAGCCGAAGTGATCGAAGTCACCGGTCGGGAGTGAATGGCAAAATGCCTCAGGAACACACAGACCCTGCACAGAGTCCCAAGCCACCCCAGGAGGGCGGGAGAGAAGCATGACCACGAGTGGAGGGGCAGGGGTGAGAAACTGAAGCTATTGGCAGAAGCGGCTGATGAGCAGACAGACTGAACAGCTTTCCAAGGACCTCCTTCCTTTCCAAGGAAGAAAATATGTGGCTAACTGGAGAGGTGCAACATCCTCAGCAACAAGGAACCAAGCACCTTCTCAGCCAGGGAGCCAGGACCCTCTTCCCCAGACTCTCTTCTAGCCGAGGTTTCTTCAGTTACAGGATCAGGGCCACTGAAACAGCAGAGCCTCTAGCCAGCTCCTGATCGGGCCTCAGGCCTTGGTGTGCAGAGAGGTGCAGGCCCAAGTGCTCTCCACATTGGTCATCAGAGCCACAGAACAGACAGCTTCGCCCCTCGTCCCTGGCTCCTGGACCCAGTGCCGTTGACAAGGACCCTCCAGGGGCCTCCAATCACGGGAATAAACTACTGCCAATCCAGTGGGCCTGGCAAAGTGCTGCCACGTAACACAGCCAAGGTCTCCTTACTGCCACCAAGGTTTCGTTGCAGCCAGGTCAAAGCAAAACTAAGACAAGGGGCCTCCCAGGCGGCCCAAGGGGACCACGACACCCATCTGCTGTTCCCAGGTTCCTGAGTGCCATTCTGACTTCATCTATTCCTTTTCTACACTCCCCATTCTCGTGTGGAGCACAGCAGCATTCCATCCTCACAGGCGAGGTGAACCTCCCAGAGAAATACGCGCCAGCACTGGCCAACGGGCCCCCTCAGGGCACCCCACAGGTGGCAACAGGCACAGACACACTTGTGTCCCCCTCCACGGCCCCACGGCCCCACGCCCCCACCACGGCCCGCGCCCCTTCCTCCACGGCCCCCATGCCCCCACCACGGCCCGCGCTCCTTCCTCCACCGCCCCGACGCCTCCACCATGGCCCACACTACTTCTTCCCTGGCCCTCCGCATCCCCTCCACGGCCCCCACCCCTCCCCGTCCACGGTTCTCACGCCCCCTCCACGGCTCCGACGTCCCCACCACAGCCCGCACACCTTTCTCCATGGCCCCCACACTCCCCCACTCCACAGCCCCCCCACACCCCCCTCCACAGCCCCCACACTCCCACCTCCACAGCTCCTACACCTTCCTCCACCGCTCCCACGCATCCCCCGCCTCCACAATTGGGACTCAGCATTGGTGGCTTCTGATGTTTCAGTGGCCCTGATCCTGAAACGGAAGAACTCAGCTAGAAAAGGGTCTGGGGAAGGGGGCTCTGGCTGCCTGGCTGAGGAAATGCCTGGTTCCATGGCTGCCACGCCACGAAGGGAGAAGGTCTACAGGAAAAAGCATTTCTGCTCCTCAGTCCTTGCCAGTCTGACAGCCCCTTGGTGGCAGTGCTCACGGAGCACTTTATTAGAATTAAACAAAGGAAAGAGAACGGTGCTGATTTGAGAACGGCGTGGCCTTGCACAGATGGCTGCCTCTAACCCTAACCGCAGTGCCGAGGGTACACACCAGAAAGGGTGTGTACTGGCTCAGAAAGGCCTGGCAGCGGCCCTGTGCAGAAGGAGCAAGATCTCTAACATGCACCTCATGCTCTCTGGGTGCACGGAAGCATGCGCCAGGAGGAGCCAGCCGGGTCCGAGCAGCCCTGGGGAAGGCGCACGTGGTTCACGACTGAGTGTGCACGCACATGCCACGGACGGCAACACTGGCGGCTCTGCCCTTGGCCCAAACACACCGGGGGCTCCCGGGTTCCTTTCTAAGCAGGACCTTCCTGATGTGTCTTGGAAACACAAATACGGAGCAGGTCTTGGGTGACTCCACTGCATCCCAAGCTGGCCCTGGCCTGGCTGGTTCCGCACACCGTGGACAAGAGTTGCACACGGGGCCCAGGGAGTGGCGGACTGGCACTGTCTGAAGTCCCTGAGGCAACATCTTCAACACACACAACTGCCCTCAAAAGCACAGACATGCCGTGAGGGCACTTTGTATAAAAAGTTACTCCCCTTTCGCTTAATTGTTTTTATTATTATTGTAGTAAAAAATACATAACAAAAAGAAGTCTGCAGCCACGCAGCCACGCAGCCATGCTGAGGTTCTCCCCTTCCGCGCTTGTGGCTGCTCTGGGGCTGCCTGCTCATCTTGTTTTCGGTTTTCCATGGGTTTTTAAGGCACTTCGTTCTTAGTGCACATTTGTGCCTCTTTTCTTCTTTGCAAAATAAACAGGACCCCAGGAGCACGCTGCTGGCTATCACTCCAGGAGGTGCAATGGGCAGCAAGCCTGGGTCTGCGCCTGGCTCTGGTGATGCTGAAGAACCAGGCCCTGCGCCTAGGGTACTGCTGCACCCCACCCCCGGGAGCTGTTACCCCCACGGGAGCAGTCGCCTCTCTCTCCTTCCCAGGCTGTCCACCTGCAGGAGGCAGCGCCGGCCCCGGCGCCAGGACCCTCATGCCCCCTGTGCACTGACAGCACATCCTCCAGCCTGTTTCCTGAGCTGCTACTCCTTCAAAGCAGCCCTTCCAAAAACCAGCTTCCTCCTGAAACGCACCCCCACGCTCCCTCGGCAAGACACTTTTCTTGCCTAACTTCTTAAGTGTTTAAAATGAAGATGTTTCCCATTTCTGCCCCCTCTATATTGGGCTTCATAAAAACCATTATTTATTTCCATCCATAACAGATACAATTTAGTTAACTCCGTGAACAGAAAGGGGTGTCTGTTCTCTCTGGGTTTCTAAGTGAAGGTTAGAGGCCCTGCCCGGGGACTGGGAGCTGTGGTGCTTTGCTGGGCTGGGCTTTGTTGCACACACAGGGTGACTGCAGGCAGGCTCCCCACTCCACACAGTTGTTGGACCCGTCTGCAGTCAAGTTCATGGCACAGCCTGAGCTCAACACCGGGGGCTCCCCTGCATATTAACAGGGAGTGAGAAGGGAATGAACAGGTAATTGCAAGCATCACATTCATCAGTGACATCTGTGATTCAACTTTAGGCTGACAAGGAAGAGGGGACGGGAGGTGAGGGAGGAGGGGAGGAAATGGCACTACTTTTATAAAGGTTAAGAAAAGGTAAAATTCCACAATATTAAGATTATACAGGGAAGAAAGTTGATGCTTTTTTAGAAGACGAATTCAGTTCAGCGACCATAATTCTAAGGAGCCTTGGGAATAAAACTTCTCACCTCCCAACCTACAAACGGCATCAGAACTACCAGAAAGGGGCCGTTTAATGAACAACTGCATGTACAGAGACTTGTATGAGGACTTTTATCTGGTTCTAAATTTTTCAACCTTATCACAATGATTTCCTTTCTAATGGATAAGAGAGCTTGACTTCTGAAGATTTTCCAGTTCTATGACTGACAATTTTACTCACACATGTCATTTTCATTATGCAGCCACACATCTTAAATATCTTATTCTACAATTTCAGCAACCAGTTTCAGCTAACAATTATGTTACCACATCCTTCCCACAGGAAAAAACCTGCCGAGGGCATGAGGAACCCGTAACAACCCAGAATCTCACTGGACTGATCTCTCGGCACGGGCTGATCGGACACCCGCTGCCCTGAGACCGGAACCCATCGCCGGAGCCCCGGCCACCTGGCAGGACCGTGCCCCGCCCCTCTGAAGCCTCCGTCATCCACGAGGACTTGGTTCCTAGGACACGGCCACCACGGGACGAGCCCGCAGCCCCTCTCATTTCAGCCACATCAGCTCAGGTCAGACACATGCACAGCATGCACACTTCTTCCAGGCACCCCACCACGATAACACAACAGGAAGAATCTTTGTAGAGACGTGGCACATCCATGCACCACACCTAGGCCGGTTTAGTAACCTACGGGATGATTCTTAGATGCCTCACACATACTTCGCTTTCCCAATACATTGTACGTTGGCAGGACCGAAGGCACTGAACAGAAAGGGAGGCAGCCTGCAGGTACACCAGCACAGGTCCACACACGCTCTGCCGCTGACCTGCTGCAGAAGCAAATGAGATCAATTCTGTGTGCTGTGGAAGGTTTATAAAATACAAATCGTTTCAATCTATTATATCCCAGACTTGGCAAGAAAAAAGAAAAAAAAAAAAAAAAAAAAACAGTCACTCAAAAGCGCATCAACTATACAACGTGATTTTCTTTTTTCAGAGGATTACTAAGCTGGTAATGTAGGAGGCTGAAGCATGCATGGACCTGGTCTCTCCCTGACAGTCTTGGGGACAGGAAGGAGAACATGGCTGGGTACAGTGCACAGAGGTCAGCTGGGAGCAGGCCCAATGCCTCTGCCCAGGAATGGCTATTCCTGAATCTGATATGGACAGGAGACAGGGAAATACTGGGTAGAAGAGAGTAGTTCCCTGGCAAAGGCCCCACCCTGAAGCTTGGAAACCTGTGGCCCGAAATGGGAACAGGCATTCCTGTTTTCGAACTCAAATGTTGCCTTTTGGCCCACCATGCCTCCCTATCCTGCACCCCCAGAAACCCCAAACCCCAGACTCCAAGAGCAGAAGAGCAAAAGACCAGAAGACTAGCAGAGTGGCAGAACGGCACAGCAGAGAAGAGAAGGAGCATCTGAACATCGAGAGGAGTTTGGCTGGGGACAGAGAGGAGGTCAGCCGTGGGACAGCTGAATTCTAGGGGAAGATCATCGTCCCACTCCATCTCCTTTCCAGCTCCCCATCCATCCCCCTGAGAACCACCTCCACCACTCAATGAAATCCCTGCACTCACCATCCTTCAAAGCCCGTATGACCCAGTTCTTCCTGGACACCAGACGAGGATCCACGTACCAAGAGGGCAGGGTGTAAAAGGCTGTCACCCTGATTCTCCACTGAGCTGGTTGAACACTTAGCCATCTGCAGATAGCAACTGCTAAAACTGCATTAATTGTCTAGACACTACCATGGGGCCGGTGCCCAAAAGCACTCACCCAGCTCCTGCACCTGCCCATCTGCTTGCTCCCCCTCCTATAAGGGGGTTTGAGTGCAAATGAGCAAATGGCAAGTCCCGCGAGGGGTCAGGGAACTCACCTGTTTCAGATCCACAAGGAGGGAGGTCTCAGAGGTTGCTGTAGTGCCCGCCCTCCCATAAGCCGCCATCATGTGCATTGACAACCCAGATGGGGAAAGGGAACTGGACAAGCTTATTGGACCAGGGCTGACACTCAGAGATGAGGGAGACCAAAGCAGCACTGAGACTCAAAAGTTCTCGATGAGATGCAACAAAGGCTTGAAACTAACAAGATGAAATCCCATAAGGAAAGATAAAGTGCAAGAAGAAAAAGTTCTGGCCACGGAAAAGACCCTAAGCTTCCAGGAGACCACAGGCTCAGTGTGAGTTACTCGGCTCAGGGTTGAGATCAAACAGAAGCATCCTCAGCAACAGCCGGGGATGGAAGGTCCAGGACAGGGCTGGCCAAGGGTCCTCTCTCCACACTAGGCAGCAGGAGCCCAGCCTGGGCTCTGAACCATACATGGAAGAGCATCAAGTGAACAAGAGAGAGCGCGTCCAGAACAGGCCCACGGGAGGCTTCTGGGAACCAAGTAATACGAGAACGACTGCAAGAATGTGGACTGTTCCACCCAAAACAGGGGGCTGGTGGGTTGGGCTGCCGCAAACCCCGATGTCACTCGGTGAGCACTGAATGGACACAGGAAAATCAGTTCATCCAGGACAGCCTTGCAGGTGGCATCTGAGAATCATCTGTCAAGGTCACGAGCTACAGCTGGCAAGAACTAATCAAGGCCAGAACTTGGCCTAAGGTCCAGGCTTCTGAGGGAGTGGCCTACACATTCTCAAAAAAAAAAAAAAATCTCTGGGTGATTCTAATTGCAGCCAAGATTGAGGAGGGCTGGGCAAGATAGGACAAATAAACAGAAATCAATGAGAATGAGATTTCAGGGGAGGCCAAGGGAGAAGTGTTCATCTGAGATAAAGAGTGCATCCCTCACCACCGAGAGGGGCAGGCAGAAAGCAGAAAGCAGGAGGCAGCTCTCAGGAATTCCGCAGGGACAGACCCTCCATCCGCACACACACGGAAGCATGATCTCCCCCTGTCAGTTCTAAGGTTCTAAGTTTTGTGTATGGAAACGACCCAAAAACTGCTAACCAGACAGGAGTAATTCATTTCTTATGTACTCTTCAATGTCATTTTTATTTTCTATTCAATTCCTTGTGACTTAGTTGATTTTTGCAGAGGTGTTTCTAAGCAGTACAAAGTAGAAACACACTGCTTTTCTAAAAACATATTTTGTCATTTCTTAATCTCTACCTTTAAAAATAGCAAGCAGTGGTTTCACTCTGAGGAGCACTTACACAGCCATCACTGGCAGCCATCACTGCCAGCACCCCTGGGACCTGAGGGCGAGATGGGTGACTCCGGAGAAAAGGCCGTTTCGTGCGAGTCTCGCTGCTAGTCCGGCTCGGTCCCATGACCTCACCTGTGGTCATGAGCGATCGCGGGCAGCATGCTGTTTTATTACATGAGGCAGTGTGCCTCCCTGCTCACGCTTATTATAGCAATAATTTCAGAGCTTCTCACTCTTGGTTAAAACAAAACACAAAACAAAACAGAAACACAAATGCAATACCGAGCATGAAACCATGAACACCTTTGAGTACCTGGGCTCTTCCTCCTACACAGAACGTCCTGCCGGGTCCCTCAGAGTGAATCTGTGGTCACGACCCAGACCCCTGCTGCCTGTGCACTGAGTGTGCGCTGAGGTTTTTTAATACAACCGGCCTCTTTCTGTTGTCTCCCCAATTTCTCACCCCAGGTAGCTGGGTACTGAACACAAACTGGTCATTCTGATACGAGAACAAGCAAATCTACCAGAAAATTATGAGCCATGAATGTCTGTAATGAAATCCACAAGGAACCATGACTGCAGTTTCTCAGTCCCCATGGCACACCTGTGTCGGGGTTTATGCCAGTGGCTTTAATGATACAGCCCAATGCACACACCTGTTGCAGGGTGGAGCAGGTCACCCAGGGAGGCCAGCCCCAAGCCGGGGAGCAGCACTGACGTGCCCAGGATGCATCCCAGCTCACCAAGAACCAGGGGACTTCAGGGAAGAACCAGACAGGCCTTGGGACGATGGCCAAGCAGCCTGGCTGCCAGTGCCACCCCACAAGTCTCCAAGTCTCCAAGGAAACAAGGGACACAGAGCAATCTGGGTCCTGCACACAGTAGGCCCATGTGGACGTCAGTCATCACCCTTTGGAGAGGAGAAGCTGGGTTTGCAAACACAGCCTGAGCACTGCATTCCCCAGCCAGAAGCACCGAGCAGGGGTGTGATAAAAACATGACACTTCCCAGGTTCACTGGGTGCCTGGAACCATGCCAGGAACTTCACATCCATGACCTGCCCCTCGGAACAGGTCTAGGGACGGAAGGTAACTGTCCCATTTTGTAGATAAGAAACCTGAGGCACAAAGCAGCTTATCTAAGGCCATCAGACTGAGAGCTGATGCCAGCTTCAAATGCGTCAAACTCAGCCCACACCCCACAGCATTGGGCACAGCGACACTGGCAGGAGGTCCCAGATCCCAGGAGGGCCGTCAGGGAAGGAGACCAGGCACAGCAGGTACGGGGTGGGGGACACCAGGGGAATCCAGGAGGGATGGAGATGGCACAGAGAAACCAGTAAGGGGGCTGCGGTGTTTTGAAAAGAAAAGAGAAAATGATATGAAGAGTCTGCACTTTAGGAAACAGGCTGTGGGGTGAATGGGTGTGAGGGGGAGGGGACTGACAGAGGAGGGTACTACTGTAAGCATGAGCCAAACTCTAACCCTAAACCTAGCACTAACCTTAACCCTAACCCTAACCCTAACCCTAGCGCAAACCCTAGCCACAGCCGTAGCAATACACCTAACACTAACCTAACAACATGAACATCTAATCCCCATCCTAACCCCTCAACCCTATGCGTGAACCAAACATAACCCTAAATCTAACTGCTAACCATAACCACTAACCCTAGCCCTAACTATTAACCCTAATCCAACTCTCACCCTAACCCTAATCCAACTCTCACCCTATCCCCTACCCAACTCTCACCCTAACCCCTACCCAACTCTCACCCTAACCCTAACCCAACTCTCACCCTAACCCTAACCCAACTCTCACCCTAACCCTAATCCAACTCTCACCCTAACCCCTACCCAACTCTCACCCTAACCCTAATCCAACTCTAACCCTAACCCTAACCCAACTCTAACCCTAATCCAACTCTCACCCTAACCCTAATCCAACTCTCACCCTAACCCTAACCCACCTCTAACCCGAACCGCTCCCTCTTTTGCCGCGGACTTGCCCGCAGCCAGGTCCTCCTGCGAACCTGCACGGCTATTCTTGCCAGGACCCCATCCCGGACACGTGACTAGGCAGGGGTCCCCAGACATGACATACTCTCCTCCTAGTGGCCTGGCCAATCGCACCAGCCCTACAGAACCTGTATTAAAACACCAAATGAGAAACAGGAACTTCCACAGGTGCCCAGGCGGCCAGGTGGAAAACCGCAGACACAGAGCTCTCAGTCAGTCCGTGGCCCCAGCCTCACCTGTGTGCTTGTTATCTCATCCGCGTCCCGAAGGCCAGAGACCCCATCAGACCGAGACAGGTGGAGCCAGCAGGAGGAGGCCAGGCAGGGAGGCCCACAGCAGAGAGGCCACAAGAACAGGGAAACACGAAACACAGAGGGAGAGGGATGGCGAGGCAAACACCACCATGGTCCTCTCTGCCGCGGCTCACGATGCCGCCCCTGGCTTCCGCGGAGCACCCAGCTGAAGAAGAGCCCCATTTCCACCA
>NC_037686.1:69157661-69245535 GCF_003255815.1 Theropithecus gelada
GGGCAGGTGGGAAGGCAGGTGGGGGGGAGGCAGGTGCGGGGAAGGCAGGTAGCCAGGTGGGGGGAGGGCAGGTGGGAAGGCAGGTGGGAACACAGGTGCGGGGAAGGCAGGTGGCCAGGTGGAAGGAGAGCTGGTGGGAAGGCAGGTCAGAACACAGCCTCCAGGAGAGTGTGCTGTCCACACACGGGAACTCACCCATTGCCCAATCACCACACATGCCCTTTCTGACTGAACCATGGTTGACTGGGGGAACTGGATGATATCCCAGGTATGCACTTTTCAAACTCAGTCCCGATTCCAACTCCTTCTGCTCTAACTCAACACCCGAGTGAGCATTTGGTCATCTCAGGCCAGGCAGGAATAATGGAAACTGATAGAGCAAAGTCACAGAGCAAGCCTGCATGCCATGTTTTCAGGTTGTAAGGGAATGAATGTTAAACCATAAGAAAGGCGATTTTGGCCCTAACCCAGCAGAGCGGGTTTCCCACACAGGCACTCCTGCCGCCGCAGGGCCTCTGCACTTGCTGTTTCCCCTGCAACTCACGAGGCTGCACCTCCTCCTAAACGAGCATTTCCCCAGACACCAAGAATGCAAACCTTGTTTCACAGCTTCATCACCACTATCTAGTGCGTCTGGCTCCTGGTAGAGCGACCATCAGCAAACATGTATTTATGGGATGAATGAGGCGAGTAGAAGACGTCATTTAATACCCAAGACTCACAGGCAATGAGACAGTGCATAGGAAAGTGCTCTAAAAAGCATGAAGAGCAAGATGAACGTGTTAATTCGGCAGGTATCTCTTAAGGGCCTGCAGGTAAGAACAGTACCGTTAAGTACAGGCAGCCTCAGGGGCAGGTATGGAGTCCTGGCAGCACAGAGCACAGCTCTTAACCCAGTTACCAACCTCGAATGGGTGCTAAGGTGGACATCCAGTAACTGGACTCAGTGACGACGGACAGGCTGGAGGCCATGCATTCTAGATGAGGGAGTCTCTCTCCAAAACAAGATGTACCAGCACGTGCCGAGGAAATCAAGCTCAAAATGACGGTAAGATAAAGCACTTCCCAAATGACGGCTCCACCCTGGTCACACTGCAGCCGGCCCTGAGGATGGGCTAGCAGCCCTGCAGGAACCAAGTATTTCAGGGGCAGGAACCTGCTCCTTGTCCAGCTCCCCCCACTGCGAGCTTCACCATGCGGAAGTGTGCAAAGCTGCAGGTGAAACAGGAAGCTCTGCCTTCTCCCCAGCGTCCATGCTCTTGACCCAGAAGGTGATCCATGTACAACCTGAAGTATGAGATTTCATTAGCAGCCCACTCTCTTAATTAAAACCCAGATGGAATATTTGCAGTGATGGCCTCGAATGGTAGACAGTGCTCAGGGTTGACAGCAAATGGGATACTCAGGTCACTGGTTCTCCCATCCCCAGCAGCTATGATTAGGAGATGGCCATACTCCTTCACTTTCCTCTTCTTAGACGTTCCCTCTTATTTAAAAAGAAAAATCTATGAAACTAGCCCCATACAAGTGTATGGGGGTGGGTAACAAATAGGTATTTGTGATACAAAAGCGAACTGCCTCTATCCAAATGACACTGGAGATTTCAACCACATATGGCGGGCAGGGTCACCCTCCTCCCAGGGTGAACAATCACGGCGCCAGAAGCCTGACGCTGTCTCAGAACTCAGGGCCACTGCATTCAGAATCATTTCAAGATCTCAGCATGTACTTTTAATATTTGTGAATCTGTAGTAACTTTTATAACAGACATTACTAGTCACCAAAAACCTGGATTTGACAGCAAGAACACCACAGTCATCAACAGTGTTTCTCAGAAGAAGATCCATCCTCTATGACTTTTAACCTGTCCTGAAAGGGGGAAACTTGATGAAATCAGGCATCCAGATTTCAGCACAATTTGAATTTCTAAGACAATCAAAATGCCAGAGACTCAGAAAGAGAAAACTACATAGACATCTGGGGGAAAAAACCAGCCCCTGGAAAGATACTCAAGCTGAAAGGATCTTGGCAGCAGGCAGAGTGGTTCTCCAAGCCGTGGAGAAGAGAGGCTGTTCCACTGAGAGTGAAGGCCGCAGCACGCTGTCAGATGATGTTTTTGGACGTGATGTAGAAAATACTCGAGGAAAAGTTGTAGCTGTAATATCCAGGGGGGGGCTTTTCCAATAAAAACAAGACGTAAGCTGCCTGTGCAAGTGCAGCCAAAGAAATGCTTAAAACCACTGCCACGGGCTGGTGTGATCTGGAAGTTCTCCTCCTCAAACATACAGAAATAACCAAGACAGACTCAGTGCTTCAGAGGGACACAAGGGGCACAGAAAAGCCGGGGGACACACAATTGCTTTCAGAGGCTACGCAGTTCAGAAGCGGGTGCAGAGCCAATCAGGAAGCCACAAGCCCCTCCAGAGGCACCGAGTCGGGGAGACCCACGCCCCAAACACCAAGGCCATGGAGCGGGAAAGCGACAACGTGGGTCTCGCCCTCATCCTCATCAAAGGGCAGCCCTGGGCTTTCATACAGAATAGCAAACGCTGCTGCCAATCGTCCAGTTCAGTCCTATGGCCAGAAAAGTTTCTTCTAAAGAAATGTTTTAAAGCTTTCTCATTCTTATCAAGACACACACAATGTAAACTACAAAAAAAAAAGCCTGAATGACAAGAAAATGCCAGGACTAGAGCAACGTGGAAATGAATGATATTATAAAATTGTTATAAATTATACCCCAAGATGTTTATTCTACTTTTTCTGGATGACTGAGTATACATGTTTTCATTTTAAATGATAATCTATTAACATACACAACCTGCAGAAGTATGTTATCTGTGTTAATAGAAAATTATGTAAATATCTTAGTACTCTGGACACCATATTTTATTTTTGAGACAAGGTCTTGCTTTGTCACCCGGGCTGGAGTGCACTGGTGCAATCACAGCTCACTGCAGCCTCAACCTCCCAGGTTCAAGCCCTCCTCCCACCTCAGCCTCCTGAGTAGCTGGCTCTACAGGTGTGTGCTACCACGCTTGGCTACTTTTTTTTTATTTTTTGTAGAGATGGGTCTCACTTTCTTGCCCAGGCTGTTCTCAAATTTCTGGGCTCAAGTGATCCTCCCTGGCCTCTCCAAGTGCTGGAATTACAGGCATGAGCCACTGTGCCCCCAGCCTTGGAAACTGTATTTTGATGTCCGAACAAAAACAGTCCCAAATTAAATACAGCATTTCTGACTAGACAGATTATTCATGTTACTTTTTAAATCGGTGAGTACAAAATCAACAATTTAAAGGTTAATCAAATACCTCCAGCTTCCATGACAGCTTTCAGTTAAACAGCAGTTCATCCAGCATAAAACATAATCACGTTCTAGAAACCTAGAATTCACTAACTGCTTCCTATTGACTCGACCACAAAGAAAATGTGTCCCCCAGGTTTGGTTTTTCTGTTGTGAATCAAATGCTGAAGTGAATCGAATTCAAGCTGGCTCTCACGGCTACTCTACGCTTTACACACCCTCCTTCATCCCCAAATCCTACAGCAAACCAAAACACGTCCACTGGGGAAAATGCAATCAATACAAACATTCTTTTATTATTTTTAAAAACATGGCAAACCATACTTTAATTAGATAGCAATGAAGATTTCCATTTACAAATTTATCCAAGTTGGCAAAAAATAATTAGCTAGCACAAATCCTTTCTTGCATGACGCGGCGGTCGGAACCAGACGCCAGCTAGCACGCAGGCCGCACATGAAGTCTTATCAAGAACGGTGGCGGGTACTGTCGGGAAGAAGGTGCTGACTCCGCTTGTAGATGTCAGAACGAAAATAAGGAAGCATAGAGTAAGGAGGACAGCAGGAAAGCCTGGCCCATAACACAAGTTTTGCATTTGCCTTCTGAAGCATCGGGGGCCTGGAATCTTCCAACAGGAGTCACAAAGAATACGATTAAACCACTTGTGTGTTTTCTCCTACACAGAGTGTTTTAAGAGACATAGGAGGGAGGAAGTCTCAGGAAGAGAAGTAACACTGTACACGTCTCCAACTTAAAGCCAACTAATATACACACAAACTAACCAGCATCTGTATGGCTTTCTACAACTTTTTCTGCTGCAATGCATAAATGTCCAAAAACAAAAAATCCAGATTCCGTGTCTTTTACAAAGAAACTGTAATGATTCTTTACAAAAAAAAAAAAATCAAGATCACTTAGTAGTAGAGTCTTCAGATTTAAAATCAGGCAAGTGTCTGACTTGCGGAACAAAGGCCATTTCATAATACAAGCAGTCTCTGTCCTCCGTGACACAGGAAGGCAGATTTCCCCGAGACACCCTGGCAGCCCACGCAATGCATGGAAGCTACCACTAGATGGCACCTGCGCCCAAGCTATAGCCTGACTCCCTCCCGGCACTGGTGCTACTCGTGTGGTCCCCGTAGGTTAGAACCAGCATGGACAAGCCATCCCCTTTTCAACACAGGTATTTATCTGCAAAAGACTTAACACTAAAAGATTGCCTTAAAAGGTCATCAGGACAAATGCATATGTCTTGAAGCACAGCGCTGTCAGTATAGCAATGCACCCTTTTGATCTGCATCTTATATTTTAGTTTGCACCTTCATCAATATTTTCAGAGGCTAAAAATGCAGAGGGCTTTAAATTAATAATATACTTGTATTTTGGCAAAGATGGAATTAAGCAAAATATGTCCGTGAGCATTTGATTTGGGGAATTATACATATAGCCAGCATAACTTCAAAAATGCCCAACCTTGCAAAAACGTATTCAATGTAATGAGTTAGCAATTGACTTAAAATAGGTTACTCATTTAGTAACTGACTTGAAAATGCTCGCCATGCTGGCTTCAAGGTAGCTCATCTCAGCGAAAGCCTCGGTGTGTTCTAAGGGCAGGAGAGGGGGTTCAGGAAAACAGCACCTGAGTTGTCTTCTATCACTTCTAGACTCAAGGTCCAGAGGTCTGAGTTCTAGCCCCAGGGCCCCCCGATACTGTATAACTCAAGAAATCCTCTCATCCCTTGAACGTAGCTCTGGGAGACATTGTCCATTCAATACCAGTCCCAGGCTGTCACCACCTGCAGCAGGAGACCCAGCCGCCAGCCCTCACCACGCTTCTGCCTGGAACCAGCAATAATCACTTGAGATTGTGAGGGACACAGGGACGAAATGGAAACTGCCAAGATACCTGGTTCCTTGGCCTAGTTTGGCCTCCCAATGGGGTGGTTTCAAGGGTAAGGATGTGCCTCTCCCATCGTGGGATGAGCAGATCATCACTGCACAGCAATCAGCCCTGCACAAGGGCAGCAGCCCTTCTGAAAGTGGTCCCTCCTTCACACGCCCCACTTCAGCAAACTGAGGCAGAAGGGTGTGGAAGGGCCGGAAATTCAGAGCGAGCAACTGGGAGGGGAGACAGAGGGACAATTTCCCAAGAGGCTGACTTGGGGCAGAAGCCAGCGAGGGAAAAGGGCAACGGCCAGGTCTGAGCCTAGGCCAGAGATGAACACGGAAGCAGGTGAGGCTCACGGTGTTCACGACACAACTTCATTTTCTAACTTCTTTCACAGAGGTTTATGTTACAATTCTTGTCATTCTTTGGGTATTGTGATGTGTGTCTTCTGGTAAGATGGACTAAATAATTCTAGGAACAACTGTTTCTGGGCACTTGCTAGGATTTGCTACCTAAATGCCCACAAAGTTAAAACGTCATTATTTTAGGACAGTAAATAAATAAATAAACATCCCAACTTGCCCGCTCAGACTATTCTTACTCTTATGGTGCTGGTGAATTCATAACCTGGCTGGTACTGACCCCGTACTTGGCTGAATGTGGATTATAAAGCTATGAGCAGAGAGCGGTGACCGAGTGGAATCGAACCACATAGGCATGGCCTGTCTGGTTAGGAAGCTTGTCCACCCAGAAAGCTGGGCAGAGCTAAAGCATGTTATGGTGACACATATATAAACAAATGTGAGACATGTAGGTTTTCTACATCTCCCACATGCAGAGTTCAAACTATTGTGTAATAGAACTATTGAGTCTCAGAAGTTCCACTCCACCATGGATACCTAAGGAAAAGATCTGACATTTTACTTAAAAGTTTCAGCAACTCTCCCCAAATCACATCACTATATTGTTCCTGAAATATCTCGGGCAGGCTTCCTTAGTCACACTGTAAGGTGTAACAAAAGGGTTGTAATTATAGTATCCATTAAAATGATGCAAACAAAAAACATATATTTCTCCTTCAGACTTCATTCCTTTATTTTCTTCTTCTCTATTTTTAGAAAGAGGAAATAATTGTATTTTTCTTTCCTGTACATCTTAACCCATTTATGCCTAGTGTTCCACTATTTGAACGCTAAGCCCATGGGAGTTATTTACATCCTACTGTTCAAGGTCATCACCAAGGTCTGATTTTTCACCAAAAAAAAAAAAGAAATTTGCAACCTCCAGTATAAATGGGTTATGTTTTGCTCTTATAGTTCACCTTCAATTTATCTGGTTTTTTTGTAAGAAAAAAAAAAAGAATTTCAAGCCCCAATTGAATAATGCCTGAGAAAAATCTGCAGCAAGCCAGGCCCTGATTACTGCATTTATCTTCCCAACCACTCAGCCGTATTTCCATTTTGAGAAGGAGCTACCGAATAACATCTCTGCAACTGTTTCCCCGGAGCTCACTGGCCAAGCTAGGAATTCAGAATTTTGAAAGCTAAGTAAGCTGTTTTCCATCAAGTACTACATCAAATAGCTGGTCACAAGAGGCCATGCCTAAGCCTGTCCCTCTCCGCCCACGGACTTCTCCGAGGCCATCTCCGAAATGCCCTGCATCTGCTGGCAGAGCCCGCCTGGGCCCCGATGTGGCCCCTGGACAGAAGGACGGCAGTCCTGGGGCAAGGTGAGCCCAGAGCACAACGGGCCTCGCAGCCGCTCCCTCCCGGGGCCCTTGGAGCCAATCACGCACCTGCGCTGCATCTCCCCACTACTGTTTTATAGGCTCTCAAGTGGGATACAGAAAACCAGCATTGTTTGAGTGCCAGCTCTGCACAGGCAATTTCTAGAGAATGACTGCACATGTATGTGCGTGCCTGTGTGTGTACACGTGTGTGCGTGAATGTGACCAGCCATCTTTGCATCCCCCAGGGAGGGGAGGGCTTCTCTGAAAAGAAATTGTGTATGCACAAGCCTCAGCCCCATGCCTTCTATTTGCTGAAGACATCACCTCGGTCAACACTAATGAATTTATTCACTCTGTGAATACAAATCCCGCCAGTGGTCGCAGTGCCTCTCGCTGAGTTCAGCAGCGAACGAGGCACACACTGGGCTGTCCCACAGCTGCCTCCAGAGGAGAAGCCGAGAGTAAACCTGAAGAAAGGGTGTCCTGCCCTCCCGTAACCTCCTGGAGCCACCACCCAGAGAACAGGAAGGGTCCCCCAGGCCCCTTCAGCTTTACCGTCCTAAGACGCCCAGGTCAGGGGACATTTCCTTGTCATCCAAGCTACAGGCATCCCGCAGCTGAGAACCCAGACCTGTGTGACCTGTGCCCCCCTCTGCCACCCACGTGACAGGACAGACCGTGGACCAAGTGGCCCCACAGGGACCCAGGCTGTCCGAGGCCCCTGCTGGGGGACAGAGGAACCCATTGCTTCTCCAAGAACACAACTGACACTCGGGCACTCACGGACAGTCGTGATTGCAAAACGGGAAGTGATCTGAATAGTCGCAATGGATCTGAACGTCTAAATTCCGCTACTTAAACGAACTTCTTCAGATCAGCAGCGACTTGACAGGTTTGACTCTCACGTGCTTTCTCCTCTCTGAACTAAAAGCGAGCTCCATCGGGCCACTGTGCTTCTGTCACCTTGAACTGATGCCCTCCGTGTTCTGACGCTGGCAGCTGCCGTGTGCGCTGTGCAGGACCACAAGCGATTCACTGGCTGTGCCGCAGAGTCGAAGCCACAGGGCTGAGAGCCGGAAGTCACCTGCAAAGGGAGACTGCTCACCTGCGCACCTTCCCAGCTGCTGCGGAACCACGTGCCTGCCACCAGGCCAAAATCACCAAAGGCGCTGGGCACTACGGTCGTTTCCAGTATTATCAATGGCTACGACTATTTCTCTATAATTATCCATGTTTATCTGCCCTGCGTTTACTATACACAGGAATAAAACACAACTGCTTAAGTTGTTCAGATCCATCTGGAAGTCCATTCAACAGTACTATATTGGTGCACCCGTAAGACACTTCCCTTGCCCAGGGCTGCCTGCACCTGTCTGCCTGACCTGATTCATCGCTTCTCACACACATGCAGTCAGATGAACAGCCACACACACAGGCAGGCTGCCACACACACCAACACGGGTACACACACAAAACACAAGCATGTGGTCATGCATCCGTGGACATACAAACAACTGTACACACACAGCCACACCTGGGGGGCACACACGGCACAAGCACGTGTGCAGTCACACACGCATTCGCACAACTTCCCACAAGAGGATCACAGCATGGTCTCGGCTGGGAGGGACTGCAGGGGTCAGCGCCTGTACAATGAGACACAGAGCACCTGGCCCTGACCCTCACATACCTCCTACAACCAAACACAAGGTCTAGAGTTTCACACTCATGAATCCACCATTCTTTAAAGCGAGAACATGGGCGCATGTTTGGAGGTAATTTTTAAAGCTGAGAGCATCCCATCTATATCCTTCATAACCTGGGTAAGAAATCACACACATACCACAAGCTAAACACATTATAAGGGCCTCACCTTCTCCTATTGACAGATTTTCATCAATTTCATGATCCATATGAGGCACTCACATCAAAACTAAAAGATGCAACTGCCAGTAATGAAATGCTTATTATTTTTAAAATCTGGGGAAACATACATAATCCTTGCAATAGTCCCAACGTCTTCAAAAGGCACAAGTCCAAAGACTAAGCATTCTACGGACAACGAGCACAGACCGCCACTCCCTGTGGCCCCCACGTGGGTACCAGGGCAGGCAGCGGACAGGCTGGCAACCTAGGGCTCCTGTCCACTGGGCAGGGCTGGGGCAAAACTGGCCTCCCCACTCCACCCTGCAGCTCTCCAACACTGCGCTGGGGACTTAGCAGTCTCCAGTGACAAATGTTGCTGAAAAGTCACCAACCCCAAGCCCTGGGCAAAGGGAAGACCCTCTGAAGCAGGTGGTCCCCCATGGTATCGCCCTCTTCCATGAACCCCAGAGCCAGGGGGGTCCCCAAGGACCTCACATGCAGCTCCACACACGCACCAATGAGGGCCTGGGAGAGGTGACACGATCCCACTCAGCCCCCTCCAGCATCTCGTGCATGTGGACCATGTGTATGTGTGAGTGCATATACTCATGTGGACCATGTCAGTGCATATACTCATATGTGAGTGTGTCAGTGCATATACTCATGTGGACTGTGTGAGTGCATATACTCGTGTGTGTGTATATGTGAGTGCATATACTCGTGTTAGTATGTGTCAGTGCATATACTCATGTGGACCGTGTGTATGTGTAAGTGCATATACTATGTGTGAGTGTGTATGTGTCAGTGCATATACTCATGTGGACTGTGTATGAGTACATGTACTCGTGTGAGTGTGTATATGTGAGTGCACGTACTCGTGTGACTGTGTATGTGGTGAGTGCATATACTCAAGTGTGTGTGTGTATGTGTCAGTGCATATACTCGTGTATCAGTGCATATACTCATGTGTGAGTGTGTGTCAGTGCATACACTCATGTGGACTATATGAGAACATAAACTCATGTGGACAGTATGTGTGAGTGCATATACTCATGTGAGTGTGTCAGTGCATATGCTCATGTGTATGTGTCAGTGCATATACTCATGTGGACTGTATGAGAACATATACTCATGTGGACAGTGTGTATGTGTGAGTGCATAAACTCGTGTGAGTGTGTCAGTGCATATGCTCACGTGTGAGTGTGTGTCAGTGCATATACTCATGTATGTGTGATTGCATATATTCGTGTGTGTATGTCAGTGCATACACTCACATGGACTGTGTATGTGTCACTGGATATACTCGTGTGTATATGTGAGCGCATATACTCGTGTAAGTATGTATGTGTGAGTGCATATACTATGTGTGAGTATGTGTCAGTACATATACTCATGTGGACTGTGAGTGCATATACTCACGTGGACCATGTGTATGAGTGCATATACTATGTGTGTGTGTGTGTCAGTGCATATACTATGTGTGAGTATGTATAAGTGCATATACTCATGTGCGGACCGTGTGCATGTGTAAGCGCACATACTATGTGTGAGTGTGCATGTGTGAGTGCATATATGTGTGCATGTGTGTGAACGGCAGTTTTAGAATATGTGTGTGTGTGGGGGTGAGCATGAGTCTGCACGTGTGAGTTTGTGCATGTGTGTGAGGAAGAGTTTGCGTGTTTGTGCGTGTGTGAGCATGTATGTGCATGTGACTGCATAAACGTACCATGTGTGTGAACATGAGTGTGTGAATGTGTGCATGTGTTCGTGAGTTTATGTAATGAGTAAGCATGTGTGCATGTTAGTGTATGTGCATATGAGTGCACCTGTGTGAGGATGTATGTGCATGTGTACATGGGTGAGCATCTGAGTTTGTGCCTGTGAGCATGAATGTGAGCATCAGCACATGCACGTGTTTGCATGTGATCAGCATGTGCGTTGAGCGTGTGCATGAGCATATGAGCATGTTTGAGCATGAGTGCGTGTGTGAGGCATGTGCATGTTAGCATGTCTGCACGAGTTTGCAGTGTATCACTGTGGAACTATGTGTGCATGTGTGAGCATCTGTCCATGTGTGGTGAGCGTGAGTGTGAGCATAAGTGTGTTTGGGGGGGCCATCCCTGTAGACAGGAGAGTCCTAAGCCATGGTCGACGGTCCCCTACCCTCCTTGGTCCCCTCGCCGCACACGCGGCACCCGAGGTATAAGCAGTACCCTGCCCTCTGCTCCAGGCAAAGACCTCAGGCGCTGGGCCCATCGCAGGCACAAGCTAGGCAGATACTCACTTTCCTCAGCACCTGATGAACCAGTTTCCCGAGGCCAAGATAACGACACACCGTCGAGGTCATCGGGGACATGGTTTCCAGGGAACAGGGTCTGCACTGGCACCACAAACCCAAGCGCCCCCCAAACTGTACAGCCTCTCATCAGACAGACTGTGTCCCATAGATTTGTGCACACGGCAAAACAAGGCAGCACTTTTTTTTCTTTTTTGAGACAGGGTCTGACTCTTGCCCAGGCTGGAGTGCAGTGGTGCAATCATAGCTCACTGTGGCCTCGACCTCCTGGGCTCAAGTGATCCTTCCGCCTCAGCCTCCACCCCACACTGCCCACACCCACCAGTGCTACCTGCATAGCACAGGACACTCAGGAAGGGCTTAGAGGGGCACAGACAGGGCGTGGGCAACGGGAGGAGGACTCTGCAGTGCACTCAGCAGGAAGCAGCTGAGCACAGGCAGCAGGCAGCAGGCCCCAGCCTGGGAGCAGGAGGCGCGGAGCTTACAGGGCCTCCTTCTCCGGCTCTTGCCTTCCCTTCTAACCCTTTCACTTTTGGGACACTCGGTTCTGTTGTGTTCTCATCATGGTTCTGCTCGCAGTTCACTTAAGCACCACAGTGAAGCATTCGTCCCTTCAGAGGCATTCACAGTCACCAGGCCTGCAGTACTTTTACAAAACACCCCGATGTGAGTTGGTGACTCCGCTGACACACGCGTGATGAATGTGTGTGTTGTCCGAGATACAGAGCCACACCATCACACTCAGCCCGAGTGTAGAGACGGGGTTTCACCATGTTGGTCAGGCTGGTCACACTCAGCCTGATGACGGCTGCCCTTCCCCATACTTCAGTCGGGGTCAAACGCGACTCACCTTCCTTTGGAATCCCGTCACCTCGTCCCAAGGGTGACAGGTCCATGCCAACCCCATCAGTCAGGGACTCACCTCGCATGGGTGGCTTCTGTACGGGCTGGTCAGATCCACCTCTGACACACTGAACAACTCAAAGTAGTCATGCCTGGCCCTCACACCAAACATCCACACGACAGGTGTGCTGAAGTGTCCTCGGCAGGCCCAGCTGCCATCAGACAATAGCACCCGCAGGTGAGGGGCCTCCTTCAGGGCAGCAGGCACACAGGACACCCTGCAGCCCCTTCTCCAGAGGGCACCACCCGGCTTGCAACTCGCCGGCGCCACCCGGAACCCAAACCTCTCTTTTACCCTGACTTCTTCACCACCACATGGCACCTGTGCTAGATTTCTACTCTGAAGCCTTATCCATCTATTTATCCAATCTTCCTCTTAAAAACAAAAACAAGGCTGGGCGCGGTGGCTCACGCCTGTAATCCCAGCACTTTGGGGGGCCGAGGCAGGTGGATCACAAGGTCAGGAGTTCAAGACCAGCCTGACCAACATGGTGAAGTCCCGTCTCTACTAAAAATACAAAATTTAGCTGAACGTGGTGGTGCACACCTGTAATCCCAGCTACTCAGGAGGCTGAGGCAGGAGAATCACTTGAACCCTGGAGGTGGAGGTTGCAGTGAGCTGGGATCGCACCACGGCACTCCAGCCTGGGTGACAGAGCAAGACTCCGTCTAAAAAGAAAAACAAAACAAACAAGAAACCATAAAGCCAGAGACAGCCATGCTCCGTGTCTCCCCTAAATCTCCCCTTTCCTGAGCCTTCCTGGCTCTGCTGGCCTGTCTGCATGTTATCATGGGTTCCAGGCTTTTGCCAACATGTTCCTGTAGACCTAAGAGATGTCAAAGTTCCCAACAGTCAATAAAATTACCCTCTTTCTCACCATCACAGCAGGAAGTCCCCACAGAACCCACTGATGGCCCAGGAGGGCAGAGTCTTATCCTTCTCAGAGACAGACCCACACAAGCACCGCCTCGAGAGTAGGAGACAGCAGCCGAGTGGCCGCATCTGAGTGTCCTCTGCCAGGCCGGAGTCCCTGAGCTCTGGGCACACAGTGCTCCGGGCACACAGTGCATCTCCGTCTACCGTTGGGTGAGACCTCGCCCAGTCAGAATCCAGCTTCTCTCATGCACAGGCTGGGTGGACAGGTTAGAACGGCTCTGGATTCCTCCACTACAAAATGTGTTAATTCTACTTTGTGAGGTGGATTCAAGGACACCCAGGGCAGGCATGGTGGCTGACACCTGTCATCTCAACACTGGAAAGCCAAGGCAGGAGGATCACTTGAGTGCAGGAGTTCAACACCAACCTGGGCAACAGAGTGAGACCCCCATCTCCACAAAAATTAAAAAATTAGCCAGGCATGGTGGTATGCACCTGTTGTCCCAGCTACTCGAAGAGCTGAGGTGAGAGGATCCCTTGAGTCCAGATCAAGGTTGCAGTGAGCCAAGACTGCGCCACTGCACTCCAGCCTGAGCGACAGAGACCCTGTCTCATAACAAAAAAGAAGGGGGGAGTGGAGAGGAGGAAACCCAATAGCGCAGGTTCAATGCCGGGGCAGGGGCTCGGGCAGCAGCACCCACGGTTAACGGGAGACGGGGTCATGTGATTGGAACCCCAGCCTTCCTGGCACAGACAACACTGCCCTCTGAACACAAGCCGTGCCAATCCACTCATCCACCACCCAGCATCATTCTAGCAGCGCTGCCATTTCCCCCTTAACTCTTTCATCCTTTCTGATGGTAAAACACCATCAGATACAGAAAATACCCAAAACGATGTGCAGTTTAATCAGTTATTCGAAGGTGAACACTCTTGTTGCTACACCCCGCCAAGAAACAGTCATTGCCAGCCACCTCCATGGGGCCCACGGGCTCAGAGCCCCTCCCCAGTTTTCCACAGCGTTCACTTCTCTGCATTACTCTGTGTAGTTCAAACACGCAGCCCTCTGAGCTGCAACCCCGGGTCCTTCCCTGATGTGTCTGAGGGTCCCCGGCCCACGGGCTGGCCCACTGCCTGCTTCCCACCACCTAGATGATGCCAACTGCACCCTCTTGGTGCAGCCCGCGCTGCCTCTGTCCTCTGTATTTTTGGCACGCTAGCCATGCACCGTTTTAAAAGGACCAGAAGGCTTTTTCCCGCATGGTTCACGGGATGACAAGGGAGGCAACAGTCTCTGTGAGGAGCGACCCAGAGCCTTGGAGGGACAGAACTGGCAGGACCAGGACAGTAGACCGCGCATGAACATTCTTAATCGCACGTCACTGTGACCTCCCCGCTGTTATCGGAGGCTTCCCAGCGACAGAACGACTGTTTCCAAGGTGGGTGAACAGACCCTCATCCAAGAGCTGCTGCAGGCTGGTGTGGACGACAAGCTCCGCGGAGGCTGCAGCGTGCGTCTCTCCTGACAGCCACACACTGGAGACCCTCCGGGCGTTCCAGCTGGGGTGAAACCAGTCACAAGGGACTGGCTCGGGTGTAGCTCGGAAAGTACACTGTGAGGCTGAAGGGATGGTTTACTGCATGGCTCGGGTGTAGCTCCGAAAGCACACTGTCAGGCTGAAGGGACGGTTTACTGCATGGCTCGGGTGTAGCTCGGAAAGCACACTGTCAGGCTGAAGGGACGGTTTAAAAGAAACCAGGAGGTGAAAAACCTCTAAAGGTGGAAGGTGTCCATGTTTGTCACCCAGTTAGGACACGGAGGGCGCATGGCTCCCAAGGCTGTGAGAGACTCTGGCACCCTAAAACCAAGAACGTGGCCGCTAATAACAGAAAGAGGCGTAAAGACAGGTCTTTCCAAACTGACCCATGTCAATGTTCACATAATGACACGTTTGTGTTCGCTCATTAATTCACGTGAAACGGCTTCTACAAAGCTGTCCTTAGATTTCCAGTCATCTATCACCCTCAGTTGACAAACATTTTCCTATGAAATACTTAGCACCCACTTCTAGTCCTCTGTCTGCTGACACTGTGAAGGGAAGCTACCACGAAGCTGGGCTCAGGACACTGATGAGAGCTGCTAAACTGAGGCTCAGACTGAGGTTCCGCCCCCATTCAGAATCCAAGCCAAAGATACAAAAAGTTAAATATATTCTTATCTATCTAACCTTCAGAAAACAAAGAAGCTATAAAAAAAAATCATAAAAGTTTTATACTTGCAGTGAAATATACAGCAAATAACTAGATATAATCATTTATATATAAGATCTCCCCAATATAAGCAAATAAAAAATATTTACATAGCCAAAGTGGAAGAGCAGCTACAGAAAGATTTCAGGGAAATTAGACTTCGCTTAAATGTGGTTGTGGAATCCATTTCCTCTGCACAGGTATGTTCTGTACATTTATAGAAACTCTATTTTTATACACATCAGGAACACCAGAGTTCTTTGATGACCGAATTTTCATTACCAGATTTAATCACAAAATATTCATTATCAAAATTAATTAAAATGTATTATCAAAATTAATCAAATTCTATTTCTTAACCTGATCTCCAAAATGACTGCAAGAAATGCTACCATTGTCACAACTAACTTGCCAACAGAAATTAAAAAGAAAAAATTCTAAGAAGCTGATTTTGAAGTTACAGTAAAAATCAGTGTTGCAAAAAAAAAAAAAAAAAAGCACCTACATTTCATCAAACTAGAGACTGAAGAACAATCAGGTGGTGGGCCAGACTGTTATTCTGGCAAGAATGATATTATACCAAATATTACACCAAAAATATGCTCAGTGGCCAGTCTGGATAACTCTTCACATCTGTCCCGGGCTCTCTGGATTTGCTACTTCACCGTGAGCCCACGCTCCCTGTAGCTGGAGACGGTGGAAAACCGAGAGAGCTGCATGTCCCAGACTGCCTTGCAGCTAGGCTTTGCTACAACTTACATGTCCCCAAATTAGACGCACCAGTGAGATCTGGACATCAGAGGTGGTATGGTTTGGTTGCGTCCCGACCCAAATCTCACCTTGAATTATAATAACCCCCATGTGTCAAGGGCAAGGCCAGGTGGAGATAACTGATTCACGGGGGCACTTTCCCCCACACCGTTCTCATGGTAGTAAGTCTCACGGGATCTGACGGTTTTTATAAAGGGGACGTGAGTTCCCCTGCACACACACTCTTGCCCACCGCCACGTAAGATGTGCCTTAGATCTTCCTTCACCTTCCACCATGATTGTGAGGCCTCCCCAGCCATGTGGAGCTATGAGTCCATTAACCCTCTTTCCTTATGAATTATCCAGTCTTGGGTATGTCTTTGTTAGCAGCGTGAGAACGGACTAATACAGGAGGCTCCCAGCTGCCAGTGCTGGCAGGCAAGGACAGGGAAGCATGAGGGGTCGCCACTGTTGGGTTCCTTCTCCAGACCCCCGGTTGTCACAAAACAGTGGCAGAAGTGAGAGCTTCTTGATAGAGCTTCCCGAGTCTCGGGTCAGGGGTTCAGGTATCCATTCTCTGGTTCCCAAGGCCTCAAGAAGCGGTTTTCATTGACTGTGGTTTCTTCCTTTAAGCACAAAGAAAACAGCTCCCTGAGATGGGCTGACTCTGTCACTTTCTGGGAGCCACTGGAGGAGGCCTTGCCTAGAACAGGTCCCGAAGCTCGCACAACGGTTCCACAATTCCCTACACAGCCTGCATTCCTGCTTCAGGTACCCAGAGGTTTTCTCACTACATTGAACTCTGACAGGTAAAACTCGCTTTCCGGGAGGAAAAACCCTATGATTTTAAAAACTTCAATTTGTTTTGATAGGATGGACATCTTCCCCTTGCAAATTTATTTTGGGAATCCAAGAAAATAAACCATTCACTCGTGGGTGACTTGAGAGTCGGCCGGGGTGGAAAAAGAGAAATTTTAACACAGGATTCTACCTCATCTCCCAATGTTCACCACGCAGCCATAACACACAACACACATCCAATCAGCAGCAATCTCCCGGGGGAGTTTTTTTAAGATCTCAGGTTATGGCCAATTAAACACATCAAAGAGTAAACACCTACACCTTCAACTTTCTAAATGAATACACAACAGTGTTGTGCTCAGTCTGCCTTTCAATGTATCAATGAGAAGCACTTGCAGGTCCTAAAAGGACATAAAACTTTCAGATTGAAGACATAAAAGACCAGCTAGAATTCTAACACAGCTTTGCTGCTATGAAACGCTTCCATATTCAGAAGCTATGTTCTCAAGACAATTGAAAAGCACGTGGACCCTGTCCAACAGGTCCTCCCCCGGGATGGAAACGGTCTCTAAATCTGCCCTGTCCAACACACAGCCTCTCGTGGCCAGGCGCTACTCACGAAGGACCGCGCAGCCTTGAGTGTCACAGTTCTGTCATTCTGGATGCAATGGGTATCGTGCACCTTTCCCAATACCCTGCAGACAAAATGCCTCACTGCACCCCAGCTACACACAGTGCAGACTCTACATCAACAGCCTCCAAAATATACTAACAGAGTTCCACTGCACACCATGCACTGGAGACAAGAACATTTCCAAGCACTTCAGCAAGCGAGTCACTGCTTCAACAAAAAGATTTCTTCACCACAGGTAATTCTAAGGTTGGATTCTTCACTTAGGATCACTGACATCAGAGTTAATAGACAAGACACTATTCCATGGCACTCATAGGAGAGCAGCAAAGGTGGGGAACAAAAACTATGGAATACTTAAAAGTTACAAAATATGCCGAAAGCACGGAAAGTTGTGTCGAAAACACCACAAAAAAACTTAGCCAACACAAAAGCCCAAAGCACCAAACTCAACAAGTCCTGAAATTACAGCTTGACTATGGAGAGGGCTCAGAAGGCTCCAAAGACCTAAAACCTCATCCTGACCTTCCTTTTTCATCCACAAAATGCGGAGGTGCACGGGACATTCCCTGTCAGGAGCCCCCTGCGCTCAGGCAGTGGGGAGACAGTGTTTGAAAACCCATACCACCCCTCCAGCATAAAGCAGTTTTTAAAATATTTAAAATACCGCTTTTTATTAACACATACTTAGATAAGAAAACTAGCAAAGCACACAGGTCATCTTAACCTTAAAATACTCTTAAAATAAAAACATCTGAACCTCCAAAGGAGACAACCCGGGATGATCCGGGATCATAAAACGCATCCTCTCCAAGACCGTGTGGGTGTGTGTTCCAGATTTTTCAATGACCTCGGTAAAATGCAAGAGCAGCCCAGAGACCACCATGTAGATGGTAAATAGGGACACTGTTGCAGCTGAACGTCAAAAACTATTTTCAGAGGAAGCAGCACTAATGATTCACGGCTCCCGGATGAGGCTGCATTCCAAAGTCCGGGACCACGACCAGCGAAGGTCGCCGCGCTGACTGCCGCTGGCTGCCGCTGACTGCCGCTGACTGCCGCTGCACTCGGAGGGGAGAACACCCTGGCAATGCTCTCCCCTTCCATGCTGGGGACAGAGGGGACGCACACGGCGTCCAAAGGGACGGCCTGAAACAGGAAAACCTGAAAACGGCCAAGACTCTGGGTGGGCCACTCCAGCCCAAGGCTTTCGTCCCCTCCTGGGAGGGCCATTCCCACTCTTAGCCCTACTGCATACGGGCGTGACCCCAAACACTGCCTCCACTCACCAGGGGACTGACAGGAGTCCACGCACTCTACGAACCCACCTGGCAATCTGCAGGGCCAGCCCTAGGAAAACAATGGCCATGGAGACTGACCTCGTCTCTTCCTCGAGGACTGCAGTGCGCTGAGTAATGGAGGAAGGGAGGGGAGGCCGGAGGACAAGGACGCACTGTGCCTCCTGATGTTGAAGCAGGAAGTCAAGTCATTGCCAAGATGTGGCCACACATGACAAAGTGACCGACAGCACCTGAGGGAGCTCCTACACTCTTTTCCTCTCAAGATTTTGTCTGGACACAGTTTTGAGCAACCAGGAGTCCATGGTCCCACTGAGTCCTCTCCTCTCCCAAAGGACTCCGGGTCTCCTTACTAGTCTTTCTCCCTCAATGTCCCAGGACACCCGGCTAAGCGTGGCGTCCTCACTCCACCTCACCCACCTCTGAGTCCTGCCATAACCTACTCTACCCGGAACCTACCAGAACTTAGCATTACTGCACACCACTGCAGCGAGCCCTGCTCAGAGACCCACTTCTCCTTAGACATGAGACACTGCACCCACCAAGGTGATGCTGAAACCAAGAACTCTGTGAGGAAGTGGGAAGTGGAAGCGGAGGCAGAAACGAACTGCTATTATTTGGAAACTGGACGTACTGCTGAAAATGCCATATGGCTTATTCCCATTTTTAAAAAAAGGTTTTCTGTGACTTTAAAGTTGACCACACTCTCTCTTTCCTTAGTGACTAATTCAATCCTGCAAACCCTGCCAAAACAATAAAAATGTAGTGTAAGAACTTTAAGTAGAATTTAGCAGTTAAATCCTACTACTACATGACTTTAAAATTATATATAAAGTACATATATCTAACGCACATATAACATATAAAGTGTATTCATGTCTGCGTGTATAGTAAGTATAATTTCTGGGTAAAACTGGCATATCCCTGTGTTCCAGACATGCCACATGTTACGGCAGTACAGAGCCTTCTCTGGCGGACGCCAGGCGCCTAGGCAGCAGGGAGTGGGTATCGGTCATCTTGCCCAGCAGCACCACACCCAACAGAGGTCTGTTCAATCAGTCAATTGATAGAAAGACGCTAGGACTAAGGAAGAGAAAGGATCCATGTTTCCCATGCAATCCCATTATCAATCAAACTACAACATTCACTTTTTATGACTGTATGAATAAGATAAAGTACATTTTTTGTTTCAAAAAAATATTACGTCATGACTGGTTCAATTTCATCCTCTCGAATACTTCAGCACACCCTAACGCCCACCCCCAAATATCTGGGCTGCCAGGGTTTCCTCCACCCAGAGCTGATTTTATGCTAAGATATATGTTTTCCTCATCTAACCCACTTTGGGCAGGGGTTCAATGTGACTGTATAAAACTAAAATCGAAACAGGTCTTTAAATGATGATGTAAAAACCAATAATATTGGAGAACAAGAAAAATCTTCATAAAATCTCATGAACAAAAACGTCCCGTCTTCACACAATTTTTTATGTATTCAAGACCACTGAACATCTGCTTATTTAAAAGGTTTTGTTAAATATTTTTTCAAACTGATACAATACTTAAGCAGTTTATCTGATTACTAAACAGTTCAAGAAATTTCATGCCACTTTTTTAAATTAAACATTGAAACAGAAAGTTTTCTTCTTGAGAAATTCTTAGGCCATCAAAACATTCTCTTTTACCCTTACTCAAAAACTTCACTTTTAAACTGTATTTCTTACAGAATTTTAAAGACTAACATGTACATATACAGATTCCTATGTATTTACATTAAATTAGTGAAATCCTTCATTACTGTTTGGATTTCAGCATTACCGACTGTGTACAATCCAGTTGTTTCAAAAGCCTACTTATTCTGAAACAAGTCATTGTCCTACCTTCTTCAACAGCATACTAGCACATCCTTAAGTACAATTTCACTGAAAAATAATCTTATTTAAAGGTGGGATACCAGCTCCACGTGTTATTTTCCTCAGCTGGGTTTCAGTTTTGTTTTTTTTTTTAAGGTTTTCATCCCTAAAATGTAATATACTGTCTTACAATGTAGCTGACCACAGAACAAACGCCCTCTGTCACTGTGCACAGCAGCTGGCAATACAGGCAATACTGAATGTACACCGCTTTCGTGTCTATGGTGGTTTTCAAAAGAGTTACACATGTAAACCACAACCTACTATTTAAATCTACATACTACTGTCGATCAAAGTTCTCTTTTCAGGTTTTCTTTAACTTTCTTCACCCAAAGAAGGTTACCTACTTCATTAGCACTGGAGTTGTTTAAAGGCTCAATTAAGAATAATTATATGAATGATAAACCAATAAATTCTAAAATTTGGTCTTAAATTTCTTAAAATGACATAAAGTCATGAGAAAGATGGGGCCATTCATGTTCCCACAACTATGTGATATTAAACACACAGAGAATCTGGCTTTTAATCTATTTTTCAAATCAAGTAATATGTGTGCACACACAGACACCACACATTCTTAAATGTCTCACCACAATGGACCAGTTCTGTGTTCTAATACAAAAAAAAAGTTGTTTACGCCGGGCACGGTGGCTCACGGCTATAGTCCCAGCACTTTGGGAGGCCGAGGTGGGCAGATTACCTAAGGTCAGGAGTTCGAGAGCAGCCCGGCCAACCTGGTGAAACTCCGTTTCTACTAAAAATACAAAAATTAGCCAGATGTAGTGGTGCATGCCTGCAGTCCCAGCTACTGGAGAGGCTGAGGCAGGAGATTTGCATGAACCCAAGAGGTGGAGGTTGCAGTGAGCTGGGATCGCCCCATTGCACTCCAGCAGCATGGGCAACAGACCAAGATTCTGTCTCCAAAAAAAAAAGACAGAAAAGAAAAGAAAAAGAAAAGAGTAGTTTAGAGTCAGCTGAGAAGAGCTCTTAACAGAACAGAACTGATAAGGCATGAGTGTTCCAAGCGCACTTATTCTCGGGCCACCTCATGTGTGTGACAATGGCCTGGCACTGACGGTGGTCGCAGCAAGCCTGGCTGTGGCTTTGACACCCATCTAACTTTACTAGATGTCAATTTTCCAACCACAAGTGCATGCCTCTGAGCCATCGCCTTAGACTGTAAGTAAGTGGACGTACATTCCATCAAGGGGCTGCAAAGAGGGCACAGCCAGCTCTCCACGGCGGCCATGCAGGGCCTGCCTCTCCCTTGGATTCTTCGCAGGTGGGTTCTGAAGGGCAGCGGCTGCAGCGGAGTCGTCGGGGTTCTCAGGGAAACAGCCATGGAAAGAGCCTGTTTTGCTGTTTGAACCAAGTTACACCTCTTGCCCAGGAAAGAATGCTTCTAAATAGAAGCTTATTGCAAATTGCATTTTTCCCATTTCAACCGCAGAGAGAAACCGGCTCAAAATGCACCATGTCCTGAACAGAGTTCGGGGTTTCTGATTCAGGATATATCTGCACCACTCAGGTTCCATGAGGCATAAATGAGGCCCTGGATCCCTTAACAATGTGTATCTTCAAAAGTTAGCACCTCTCTGACTGTAAAAGCTACGGGTTTAAATACTTGCTTCAGTTCCAACCGCCAATTAGCTCAGTTTGCAAATGAGTCAATATACTGTTAGCAACCGTTTTCAATAACTGGAAATGAAGTTCATTAATTTATACTAACAGAGTAAGCTGTTTCTAACAATATATCCTCCTATACTAAGTGTGCAATCACTATGGAATAAAAGGTCAGCTTGTAGCACAACAGCACACAGAATCACTAAATCTTACTGAAAGGAAAGGAAAAACTCTCAGAAAACAGAAATGTTCACTTGGTAATGAACACCACTTTGCAGCAAGACATTTTAAGAAAATCATGTTTGGAAACCACACTTGGGTCCTCCTTGGAAGACGTGGCCAGTTCCCCAGGAAGATCTGCCCCTCCTATACTACACACCAGGAATGAACTGCCCTGGCCTTCACCACCTCTAGACAAAGCTGGTGATGCTCCCCAAACCTGTGAGAATGCTGAGATGTTCTGGGGCACAGTCTACACTGAAATGTCACCCATGCTTTACACCATGTCAAAGGTCGTGAGATTTTTCCATTAATAACCAAGGAGGTATAAGTTATCCAAACTTACTGTTGGGCGGTTTGGGGATTTTAGTCAAATACTTAATCCTGTTTCCAATAAAACTTTAATCCAAGCACAAATATTAGCTCAGGAAATTGTGATTTGGATTTTCTGTAGGCCTGAAGAGCCAGAAACCAATAGTTCCTCATTTAGACTTCATCAGAAACATCTCTGAATAGTAAGTGTGAGGACCATCGCCCACACACGTGAGCCTTTACGATAGTTGAAACTAAGGTTTAAAAGTTTCATATAAAATAAAACTTTGAACTTCAGTGATTGGCAAAAAGCAAATTGAAAATATCCATTAAAACACATTGTCCCGCTTCTTAAATTCTGCCTCCTTCGTCACTGATTTTAGATAAAAGAACATATCCTTCTTTCATTTCTCCATTGTCCCTCCTCAAATTAAAGGGGGGAGGGATTTTAATCTCAAATTACCGCTGTTGTTAATAAGCAAACAAAAAAGAAAAAAAAAATGAAAGCAGAAATATTTAGCTGTTCTCATGCCTGGGAAACATAACCCAAAGACCTCCATAAATAACTTGGAGAATACAGGGTCAGGGCAATCTGGGATATTGAGAAATAAACAGATTTTCACAATGCTTCTCAGCTTGCAACCATTCGATGGTTGCTGTGAAGTTTTGAAATGAAACTTGGCAAATGGTCTCAGTGAGATGCCTTTGAACTCCAAATGCCTCGATGCTGTGGCGGCTACTGAACAGCTCATCTGGTCCCTCATTCCCAACTTCAAAGAACAGGCTCTCCCTGTCCCAGGCAAGGGTAGAGAGCTGGGTGCACAATTTTAGCCTTAAATGTTTTACTCTACACTCCTCCTGGCTCTTTCAACATTTTATTAACCCATGAAAGCGTGGAAACCAAAGCTGTAAGAACAACGCCAGGAATCTTGAGAAACTTAAAATCTCAAAAGTCTTCTGCCTTCAATAACGGGAAAACATCAATGACTTATTGTTTTCACCAAAGATGTTTGCAAGTAACTCATCACTTTTTCTAACTCATGCTTTGTAGACACATTTAAATAGGTATATAATCCAAGCATGGATTTTTCCCTTAATGTATCATATTAAAGATTCTTCCATAAAAACCTGTTTCAGAATTTACATCTGATACTGCTTTGTTACTGAAAGCCACGAAGTAATAAAACTTGAAAGGAATTTTTCTCCCTTTTTGATGTAATTACATTAACTTGGTAGCTTTCAATTAGAGAAAATACTGCACTCGAGATTTTCTTACTATTCCTAAAAAATACGTATCATTTCCTTTATGGAATTATGACTACCACTGAGTTTCTAAATAAAAGTTTCAGAAAGCCCTAAGTTAGGAAATACTTGTATCATCTCAACCTCTGAAGAGAAATGATATTTAAATATACAAAATGCAAAAGAGTGTCACTTATTACAGGTGAGATTCCACAATTTTGCTAGTTATCTTACAAAGGATTCTTGGCCAGAGGGTCAAATATAACAGTGACATTTCAAAATTGAATTATAAGCAGTTTCTTCGTAAAAATAAATGTCAGTTGAATATGAGGATTCTACATTTCTCTTTCCCACTGCTTGTGGCGGCCCCACGACTGTTTCCCTACCACATCCATTCACTGTCAACACACACTGTAACACAGAACATAACATACACTGCAACACATGCTATATAACATGCACAGTAACATACACTGTAACACACACTGTAACATGCTGTAACACACTCACACACCCTATAACACAATAACACATGCTGTAACACTAACACGCTATAACACACTGTAACATACCATTATAACACACTGTAACACCGTAACACATGCGTAACACACTGTAACACACACTGTAATATACACTGTAACATGCTATGACACACTGTAACACACTGTAATACACTAACACACTATAACACACTAACATACACTGTAACACACTAACATACACTAACACGCTGTAACACACTATAACACACACTGTAACATACACTATAACACACTGTAACACACGCTGTAGCACACACTGTAACACACACTATAACACACTGTTAACACACACTATACCACACACTATAACACACACTGTAACATACACTGCATCCTAACTCCCCGGGTCACTGGTGCAAACACACAACAGGCTTAAGATATGAAAAACAAATGATTAAGAAATAGAAGACTGTGCTTCTGGGTTACCTCTAAATGTGAAAAAAGGAAAGTGGAAACAAAAATCCTTTAGCAATAACTTTATTTTAAATGTAATTATAATCTCAATTTTCTTTTTGGAAAGCTATAATGTAGTGCAAAGCCGGGGAAACCGATGAATTTAATTTTAAAGCCAAAATTGAACACAAGATGTAAAATCCCATTTACAAGTAGAAGTTAGAAAGCCTTGTGACCTAGGATAAGCAAAGGAACAGAAGCCTGAGGGCGGAGGGTCTGCAGGGCGGATGGGTCCCCCTTCCTCCAGCCCAAACACCTCATTCTGCAGACGAAAAATGTGAGACACAGAGCAAGCTGGTGCCCAGCTGGTACTGGACCCTGACAGGATAGGGGTCCACTTTCATTTCACACCATCTCACCAATAAAACACATCCGTTAGGCACAGATACTGCGGGTCGCAGCCACTCCTACTCTGGAAACCTGAGTCTCTAAATGCCAGAAATGAGTTACATCTCCACTTTCTGAGACCCTGGGGGCATTCAGAATGGTCCAGGATTATACATGAGGCTGTATACACGTGGACAACAAAAGCTCACAATATATTAAGTTGAAACAATGGGATAGAGACAAATATTTTCCAGATGTGCTAGGTGTATGTGTGTACACTCAAGAGAAAAACGTACTAAAGGGACATGTGTATCAAATGTGTATACACAAAGGATATTCGTAGACAGGTACAGCCAGTCCAAAATATCAAGTCATTACCTGTGAGCAGTGACACCTTCTTTTTCTTTTCCCTCATCTGCATTTTCTACGACGATTAAATTGTACGTAATATAACAATACATAAATAAAATACGTCAATTTTGCAACAGTTTGATATGCTCTGGTTGCGTCCCCACCCAAATCTCATCTTGAATTGAAGCTCCATAATTCCAATATGTACTGGGAGGGACCCAATGGGGGGTAACTGAATCATGGGGGTGGGTCTTTCCCATGCTGTTCTCGTGACAGTGAATAAAGCTCACGAGATCTGATCGTTTGATCCAGGGCAGTTCCCCCACACAAGCCCCCTTGCTTGCTGCCATGTAAGACATGCCTTTGCTTCTCCTTCACCTTCTGCCACGATTGTGAGGCCCCCCCAGCCATGTGGAACTGCGAGTCCATTAAACCTCTTTGCTTTATAAATTACCCAATCTCAGGTATGTCTTTACTAGCAGCATGAGAAGACACTAATACAAGTTCATGAGAACATATACAATAAAAATATTACTTGTCTAGGCCGGGCGCGGTGGCTCAAGCCTGTAATCCCAGCACTTTGGGAGGCCGAGACGGGCGGATCACGAGGTCAGGAGATCGAGACCATCCTGGCGAACACCGTGAAACCCCGTCTCTACTAAAAAATACAAAAAACTAGCCGGGCGAGGTGGCGGGTGCCTGTAGTCCCAGCTACTCGGGAGGCTGAGGCAGGAGAATGGCGTAAACCTGGGAGGCGGAGCTTGCAGTGAGCTGAGATCCAGCCACTGCACTCCAGCCCGGGCTACAGAGCGAGACTCCGTCTCAAAAAAAAAAAAAAATATTACTTGTCTCATAAACACTGCTCCTTTCATATTCGTTCCTAGCCCGGAAGCCAGGAGTGCCCACTGTGTGTGAAGACCATGCACGTGGAGCGAGAGGCAGCCCCAGTCTTTCTACTGACCTCACACAGGTGATCATGAGGGAGCGACTCCAGGTACCCGCGGATCCCATGGCTCCCACAATAGCCCCAGGTGCTGAGGTGCTTTTGTTTAGTAGGCATTTAATATCTGCCATTTCTGTAGCTTTTCATTCTTGGTAGTCAGTTTTCACTGCTCTTACATCTGCACTAAGCTTAAGATCTAAGTAAGCCTGCTGGAGATGGTGTAAAAGGTGCAGCACTGCAGATGCTAATTCTCCAAATCTGTTGACGTTTACTTGACTATCCGAACTCCTCCAACGTCCTTCTCACCCTCTGGCCCAAAATCTGCTCTCTACCCCCAACCCTCATTGCTGTCTCTATTTTTTGCTCATTTCTATAAAGGTCATCTTACCATACACCGAATTCCAGAAAGGTCATTTGTCAAACTGCTGATATCAGTAAAGTACCAGATCATAAGGAGCAAACTCAACCACACTGCTCATTTTACGTATATATACACTATTCTCAGGACTATTTGTATGTGGAAAATGGGGAGTGGCACATGTTATTTCATGGAAAACACTGGATACTTAAAAAAAATATTCTGGCCAGGCGTGGTGGCTCAAGCCTGTAATCCCAGCACTTTGGGAGGCCAAGACGGGTGGATCACGAGGTCAGGAGATCGAGACCATCCTGGCTAACACGGTGAAACCCCGTCTCTACTAAAAAATACAAAAAACTAGCCAGGTGAGGTGGCGGGCGCCTGTAGTCCCAGCTACTTGGGAGGCTGAGGCAGGAGAATGGCGTGAACCTGGGAGGCGGAGCTTGCAGTGAGCTGAGATTGCGCCACTGCACTCCAGCCTGGGCGACAGAGCGAGACTGTTTGCCACCACGCCCAGCCAGAATATTTTTTTTAAGTATCCACTGTTTTCCATGAAATAACATGTGCCACTCCCCATTTTCCACATACAAACAAAAAAAAAAAGTATTCTAAGTAGCAGAAATGATCAAAAAAACGTGCAGGTAAAAGCAATTCCTGTGGCCGTAAAAGTTTACGCTTCCCAAGCCTCTATTATACGTTGCCATGCTGGGCTGGGGAGGGGTTACACCTCCTGAATGTGTCATATTCTACAAACCAAAAAAAAATAGTAGTTATAAACTGGCTGTTCAAAACTAAAAATGCACTTTCATCAGAAAAGTTTATGATCAGTAATGAAATTCCCAGATCAGTCCACGAACGGGTACTTCATCCACACTATCAGTAAGTGTGATTGAATTTCCTTAGTGATGTCTTTTGAAAACACCAAGAGACCAAAAAGTGGATTTGCTTTCTAAATCATGAATTTTGGTGGTGCCCAAAAGAAGAGAAATGGAAGAGAACAAGCAAGGAGACTTCCCAGGATGATTCTGATTCTGACTTGAGCACCTGGACGTGGACAATTTCTCACAGCTCCTGCCCTAGAATGCAGTGTGCGCTGCGCCTCCTGCTCACGATCAACATACATCCCAAACACCTCTCCTGTGCACAATATGCATGTCCAGGGTCAACTACGGATACACGTTTACAAAGCAAGATGAATTACCCTTAGGAAGTCCATCCTGCATTTAGGCTGGTGCATGCTGGAAAAGGGCTCTAGAGACAGGGTTTGAAGTCAAGTTCGGAAGTCATAAACCCCCCACGAGGAGCAGGGCAGCTGAGGCTCTGAGGCTGCTGTCCTGGCTGCCGGAGGCATGGCGGGCTACGCCTTAGGTGACGGAGACGCTGCGCTGGCAGCTGCTCCAGGGCTTCGTGCTTTAAGGAACAAGTCCCACGTCCCAGCTGGTACCCTGGTCCAGTCCGTGAGGCCAGACCCTGTCTCAGAGCTGGAAAGCAGAGCCCGGGCTGAGTCCCCATGAGTTCTGTGTTTGCAAAGCTACCACTGGGTCCCTCCCTCTGCTCTCCATAGAACCTGCTAGACAACTCAAGGGTTCGCCTGAAGGGGAAATGGGGCAAAAGAATTCCACACTAAGTTCCTAGAGTCTTTTCAAAACATCCAAGCCACAGGGAGCAGGTCCTAGGGGTGAACATCATCCCAAAATAAACCTCGTAAAATGTTCCATTATTACAGAGGACACTACTTCACACTAAGTATCACCTACGTTTTGCCAACATCTCACATTCCTTTGATTTTACCTACAGTAAGAAAGTACACAAAGGGCCACAGCATAAGTATTTTCAAAGAAGAGACAAGTTTCTGAAAAAGTTTCTGCAGATCTCAATCACACGGTGGGCCGGGGCTGGCGCCCAAGTCATCACGAATTTCTCTGCCTCACACATGGATCAAACTGTATGACACTGGCCATTTTAAGGCAAGTGGTTTTTTTGTTTTGTTTTGTTTTTGCTTTTTAATTTTAGAAATTAAATAACGCACCAGACTACCATGAGTATCACTGTTATTTTAAACAACTCCATGGCTACATGAGCAAGTTAAGGTAAATCCCAGAAAAATTCAGCCAGGGTATCTACGCTAATATCACCCAATTGGAATTTGGTAGAGTTGCCTAGAATTCAGGAAGACACTACCATCAGCTAGAGACGTGGAGTTAGACACAGCAAACAGTTCCTGGAGAGGGCCCTGACCCAGGAAACCGGAAGACAGCTCCTGCCACAGCCACGCAGAGGAGCCTGCCGAGAGCGGGCCGGTCCTTTGGTACTCCCTGCACTGCGGCAGTGAGGAGCAGACCACGGTCTCCAGGGGCGTCACGGCCGATGACCGGGTATTCATACACTCAGGCTATGCAGCAGTGTTGCACCTGCAAACACGTGACTGCCCTAACTTTCCGGAAGCTAAATGTAGGATTCAGAAATGCAGACTAATCGACAGTGAAAACAACAAGCACAACCTCAGAATTAAATCGACTCATTATGAGGCAGTTCGAAGGCTATAAGAGAAGTGGGACTCCGTATTTATGTAGAGGTAGAGAATTAAAAGATACCCAGAAACCACCACTTACATAGAAATGGGTTGTGAAGTAGACATACCCTAGTACAGAGCAAATAAATGGAGGGCTCCAACCAAAAGGCAAAAGGCAAGGACAGGATGATGGGGGGCAGACATGGGGCACTGGGGAGGCATGGGAGGAGAAGATATGAATTCCATTTATCCGGAGGACAGGACAAGCAGAAACTGCGTATACTGTGGGCAGAACAGCTTAGAAAGAAATCTCCAATCGTGAACTATGACAAACTGGAATAGATAAGAAAAAACAACTAAATGAATTCTCCGCCATACAAATCCTAAAGAAAAGCAAAGATACTTTATTTTTGTCACCGGTTCATTTTTACCTGATAAAGGAAGACAAGATGTACTCTCAGTATCACACTGAGCTCTGTAACTAAATCTGGATGCGTCTGGCCACCTGGAGTTTGCATGGAGACCCTGGGCTGTGCACACCGCAGGACTCTCACCTGGAACACTCGGAGACCCCAGGATTCAAGCACTCTGCAGCTGGCCGCACAATCTAACAGAGACCCATTAAAATGGTTGTCCACAACAGAATTTACACACATTCTTTACAAGGGAAGGGATGCGAACACATTCCCAAAAGAAAAACAGCCACAAGTTTTACAAGCTAGGAAAGGAAAAGCTGCATGGATCAAATGCTAGGGTTCGTGAAATTCCTCTGAGGAGAGAAACAACACAAAGCCCTTCTTGTGTGTTCTCGTTAATACGTCCTTAATGTGAACTGACAGTACCTTGCCTCAAACACCTTTTAAGCAACAAGACATGACAAGACATATGCTGGCAGGAGATAAGGCTCACCCCTGAAACACACGCAAGTGAAAAGGTTCCCCCTGAAACACATACACGCAGGTGAAAAGGCTCCCCCCTGAAACACACACATGCAGGTGAAAAGGTTCCCCCCCAAAACACACGCATGCAAATGAAAAGGTTCCCCCTGAAACACACACACACAGGTGAAAAGGCTCCCCCCGAAACACACACATGCAGGTGAAAAGGTTCCCCCATGAAACACACACACGCAGGTGAAAAGGTTCCCCCCCGAAACACACGCATGCAAGTGAAAAGGTTCCCCCTGAAACACACACACGCAGGTGAAAAGGCTCCCCCCTGAAACACACACATGCAGGTGAAAAGGTTCCCCCATGAAACACATGCATGCAAGTGAAAAGATTCCCCCCAAAACACACGCATGCAAGTGAAAAGGTTCACCCTGAAACACACACACGCAGGTGAAAAGGCTCCCCCCAACCAGTCACGAAACACACACATGCAGGTGAAAAAGTTCCCCCGTCAAACACACACAGGTGAAAAGGCTCCCCCCTGAAACACAAATGCAGATGAAAAGGTTCCCCCCGAAACACACACAGGTGAAAAGGCTCCCCCCAAAACACACACGCAGGTGAAAATGCTCCCCACAAAACACACGCAGGTGAAAATGCTCCCCAGAAAACACACACAGGTGAAAAGGCTCCCCCCAAAACACACGTAGGTGAAAAGTCTCCCCCCGAAACACGCAGGTAAAAAGGCTCCCCCCGAAACACACATGCAGGTGAAAAGTTTCCCCCCGAAACACACACATGCAGGTGAACAGGCTCCCCTCTGAAACACACGCAGATGAAAAGGCTCCCCCCACCTCACGAAACACACACACATGCAGGTGAAAAGGTTCCCCCGTGAAACACACACAGGTGAAAAGGCTCCCCCCGAAACACACACAGGTGAAAAGGTTCCCCCCTGAAACACGCAGATGAAAGGGCTCCCCCCGAAACACACGTAGATGAAAAGATTCCCCCCGAAACACACGCAGATGAAAAGGCTTCCCCCACAAAAACACACGCACAGGTAAAAACACTCCCCCCAAAACACATGCAGGTGAAAAGGCTTCCCCCGAAACACACATGGGTGAAAAGCCTCCCCCAAAACACACACACTACAGGCGAAAAGGCTTCCCCGTGAAACACACACACACAAGTGAAAAGGCTCCCCCTGAAAAACAGGCAGGTGAAGTCACAACCTCCCCTACTCGGTAGGGCCTTATCTTGGAGTCACACCAGGTTCCAGAACCTTCATCAATTATACATCCATCTCTCAAAAAAAAAAAAAAAGGGTGAGATCTCTTTGCACATGGAGGCATGGGAAGAACCCACTGTTTTATGCCTTTTTCATTTGCCCCGTGGAATCTACAACTAATCCACCAGTAATTCTTCAACAGTTCAAGCACAGGACACAGAATTCCCAAGAGAATGGCGATTGGCCACTAATTTTTTCACACATATTAACTTAGCATTTTTAAATCAAAACTAAATAAGGCTAGCTCACGCATAGACAAAATCAATTTAGAGCCAGAGGAAATGTGTCCACCAAAGGAACCACGTCACAATGAGGGCTCATATCCTCACACGCTGTGTGCGATCCTGACCACTGATTTCCCATCTCTTGTGAAAATCACAGGCCACAGACCACATGCCGCTGAGACAGCTAAACATTTCTCCACATCTGGGAAGCCCACATCTCAGGAGGACCGAAGGAATTCTTGGGGCTGTTCTGATTTTGAATTCAGGAGGTATGCTCATGCAGATGACCTGATGCCTCTTGGTCGGAGCTGCGTCTTTTGTCAACACCTGAACTCTTACCAGAGCTTGTCCTGCATTTAGGGTCCCACAAAGCAAATGAAATGTGATAGACCCACCCACGCGGCACTCAAGTCACTGACAACTCACGATGGGTCGACGTCCAGGAAAGAGACACCAGCAAAGCCTCAACACAGAAATTCACCTGCAAAAATACCCGAGCCCAATCAAGCTTCCAGGTCTGACAGCTGACATTCACGCCAAGCAGGCAAACCCCCCAGCGCTGGGCACAGGGAATTTCAGACATCAAATTAACATAAAACTGCCTTCACGTTGCATAGCAAACTTGAGTACATTCCTTCATCCTAATTCAAGAAACTTTTAGAGAACCATAGAAAATGCCAGCAGTCACTTTTTTAATTCAAATGAAACAGAAAGGTTATTTGTTTTCTTTTAAATCTCTATTTCCACAAGCATTGTTCTGACCCTCAATAGAGCTAATCCACGTGTTTAAAGTATTAACAAATGTAAACTGCAGAAAGAAAGCAAACGCCACTGAAGGATCTCCCCTCCTCTCCCTCAGCGAATTATTCTTCTAGCCTTTGCTGATGTGAGGTAGCCAGCATCTACCATCTAGTAATAAACAAAAGGAGTTGTGCTCAACAGGCTTTAATCCGCAACAAGAACAGACATTTCTGCCATGCATTAAAAGAACATAACCTACCAGAAAAGGTTTACTCACAAGACACTCACCAGCTCAAATACAGCATGTCCGGTTATCTAAAATACAGATTTTCAGATAAATAACAAATAAATCTTTAGTGTAAGTATATCCCAAATATTGCATGGGACATACGTAAACCTTTTTAAAAAAGTATTTATTGTTTATCTAAAATCCAAAGTTAACCAGGAGTAATGTATTTTTATGTACTAAATTTGGCATCCCTAACTTCTAAAACAAACACATTATTTGAAAGAATTACTTAAAGGAAGCCTCCGAGTCCAAAAAAAAAAAATGTGTAAAGGCTGATGTCAACACATACACATGGATAAAGAGGAACATTGTTTCTCATCTATGTGCAGCATCATTAGTTCACTGGGAGGAGTGGAAATTATGCACAGGAAATGGAGAAAAAGCTACGGGGCGCCGACATCATCTCCCAAAAACCCAATCCTCAGAGCCTCAGCGGCCCGTCAGTACTGGACAGGGCCTCTGGATGGACAACACTGACCCCTAGCGTCTCCTTCCAGGCAAGCAAGGATCCTGGAACCAAGGCACGGTCCTTTCCTTTCTGTCTGGACAGGCTACGGAGACATCCCACGTGCAAGTCCCAGCCCAAGGGTCCTGCTATCTGGGCCCTGAGTAGGGACTGCAAAGGTGAGGATCGGGATGGAGACAAGAGAGAACAGGCACAATGCCAGGAAAACAGGGCAAGTTCCTAGCCTTCATTTCTCCATCTTCCTGCCCTTCTTCCCTTCACACCCTGGTGGCATGTCATAATATATTATTATATATTATTGGTTTCAACACTTATGACTGGAACCATCTTGAGAAAGTTTACTTAACCCTCTAAACTTCAGATTTCCTATCTGTGTTTTGAGACAAGTGGCACCTTCACCTCATGAGGCTATGCTGGAGGTTTATATGAAATACAGATAAAGCACACAGACATTGAGTCTATGACAAGGTTACTACATTAAATCAGTGGAAAAACATAACATAACCTACCAGAAAACATTCACTCAACTGATTGTTGAATATATTAGGTTGGAAAAACCAGATCAATGTGGGAAAATGTTTAAAGTACCTCACAGAATATATACGAGGTTTTACACGGGTTAACACAATGTGGAATAAAGCAAATGTAATGAAGCAAACTAGATTGATTAAAACAATGAGGATAGTTTAATGGTAGGGTAGAGAACGTCTAAAGTATATGTAAAATCCAAAAACCCTAAAGACAATTCTGATGTTTTAGAACTTCTACAATAAAAGACTTCAGAAAGTAAAAGACAAATGATAAACCAACAGAATGTATTCAAAACATGAGAATCAAATCCACAATGTATAAAGAGTTTCTATAAATTAACAAGAAAAGGACAACACATTTTTTAAATGTGCAAAATTCATGGACAATATACATCAGGCAAGAAATACAAAGGCCAGTAAACATGAAAACATGCTTATGCTCACAAAAAAAGAAAAAAAGAAAATGGAAATTAAAGCAATAAAAATATACCATTTTTTTTCTTTCAGACAGGCAATTTTAGAAAATTTATAATACTAAGAACTATTGAGGGCGTGGAGAAACATACACACACAACTCATAAGCTTTTGGTGGACATGAGGATTATTACACCCAAAGAGGCAGCATCTATCAAAATATAAAATGCGCAAACTCCTGAAACTACCAATTTCACTTAAAGAAATCCATCATGGTCCAGGTGCAGTGGCTCATGCCTGTAATCCCAGCACTTTGGGAGGCCAAGGCGGGTGGATCACCTGAGGTCAGGGGTTTGAGACCAGCCTGGCCAACACAGTGAAACCCTGTCTCTACTAAAAATACAAAAAAAAAAAAAAAATTAGCCGGGCATGGTGGCATGCACCTGTAGTCTCAGCTACTCAGGAGGCTGAGGCAGGAGAATCACTTGAATCTGAGAGACAGAGGTTGCAGTGAGCCGAGAGGCAGGAGAATCGCTTGAATCTGAGAGACAGAGGTTGCAGTGAGCCGAGATCGCACCACTGTACTCCACCCTGGGTGACAGAGCGAGACTCTGTCTCAAAAAAAGAAAAGAAAGAAAGAAATCCATCATGAAACACTCCTAAGTGTTGTCAATGGCCTGTCACCAGTACGTTTACGGCAGCACTGTCTGTAATGAAATTTGGAAAGGACTTGAACAATGATCAATAGGCAAATAGAACAAGATCACACTGCACTCTCAAGCAGTCCAAGAGAGGAGAGTCCTCCGCCCACACGGGGAGATTCCCAAGACATGCTGCCACGTGGGGAAGCAGGCTGAGGAACAGGACACATCAAATGCTCTTACTACATACCAAAACAAGAAAAAAATCTACACACACACGTACACCAGAAAACACATTTTAAAGACCAAGGAGGGTCAGAAGTAAACTCTCTGGAAGAGGGGAGGCCAGTCAGGACAGTCAACAGAGGAGGGCCGCTCCTTTCCAAGCACTTCCTCACCTTCTGGATTCTCCACCATGTGCAGGTGTTCACAAAAGATGTGTGGATGTTCTAAAGGACGAGCAGAACTCTAAAACCAGGAGCCTAGCATGGGTCTAGCCCAGGAAATGGGAGCTCCTCCTGCCAGAGCTAGCCCTGAAGCCCACGCAGAGGCCAGGAGGCCGCTCAGGAGGAAGGTGAGCAAGCAGGGCAGGGAGGTCAGCACACGGAGCAGGCTGACCCCGGGGAAGTCGGGCCTTGCCTCACCCTCACTCCCCCAGGGATAGGACCAGCAGCACCTGGTAGGGGATGAGGAGTCCTGAGGCAAGAAGATGGATTTGGGGTCTCAGGTCTTGTTTGGAAGCCCCTCCCCGAGCACACGGCATCACAAAGAGCTGAGAAGTGACAGACGCAGATGGCACCCAGAGCCAAGGGCCTGAGGGTCCCAGGAGGAGACAGGTGTGTGGGGAGCAACAATGGCACATGCAGGCACATAGAGACTGCTCCTGGTCTGGGATTTTGTCCATGGCCTTGGGACAGATAAAAGACAACAAGCTCAGGCATCCTCTGAGATTGGACCTAGAGCCAGGGCCTCCAGATCCAGCGATCCACGCTCCCCAGCCTCTGGGCTCACCAAGGTGTTTGGTGCTAAGATGCCCCCGGGCTCCTGACTCTGCCCATTTTAGTAGGAAGAGGAGTAGGGAGAGGAACAGAGGTGCCCACAGTGAAGGAAGACGATGACCAAGGCCAGCAGTGCACAAAGGAGGGTGTGGGTGACCCTGGACACCCTGTGACCAGGGAAAGCTGCACACTGCCCGGGAGACTTCCACAACCACCAGCAGCAGCATCCCCCAAATCAAGAGATCTTTCAACTCAAAGAAAAAGATCTTCCACTCGAGAAAGAAAAACCAGGAAATTCTGACCCAGAACGAAAAATGATGCGCCGAGCAGTGGCGACGGAAAGAAAAGGTATCAAGGAATCCGACGTCTGCCAAATGCCGCACGGCTACCGGGCTCTTCTGCAAAAGCAAACACGGTGCCCTTTTGTTCCTGAGGTTTCAAAACAACATCAAGAATTTGTTTCTAAGTGGAGTGCGGGCTATCGCCATAGAAACCGCAGAGACTCTGTCTTGCTGGTGTGACGCACAACCTGTCCAGAACCTTCTGTTCAGAGCTTCTGAAAATTCCCGAGCCAGTACCTTCCAACTGCTTTTTTCATACCTGAACTTCAGGAACTTCCTGAGTCACCTTCTGGGGGCACCTTTAACTGCATTTCAAGGCTCTTACCGACGCTTCCCTACTCATCCATGATGCTTCCGAAGGTTTAGGCCTTGATTTCAGCCTCATGGTCCTGGACCTACCATCTTCCATTGTTTTTGAAAAAGTAGAACCCAGCAATATTTCTTAAAAATGAAAAATGTCAATCCATTCCACTCCTATCACATCCTAGTCTAATACCAAAACAATCTATAAAAATCATATTCTCATGAGTCATGTAGCAATCAATTTTGAAAAACCAGTGACAACACAGATTAATTTTAAATCAAAGGAAACAGGATTTAACTAGTCAGATTGGAAACCTGACCATCATTTCAGTATCAAAAATGTTCTCTAATTGTCCAGTCCAATGAACAAACTATCCCAATAGCGTCTACACTGGAATCAATCACGAGATTATCATATGTACCAACAACCTAACTTCACGACGTTGAAGGCAGCTGCCACTCTCCATCGGGCTTCAGATACGAGATTCAGGCACGTATGTAAGTTTTCTACAGGATGGCCAGCTCAACAAACGGCACCGCAGAATTATCATTTTAAGTGATACATTTCAGTAACCAAGTAGGTTATTAAATAAAACAGTAATTGTATTAAATGTAGAAGAGAGTTTATTCATAGTGCTGAAAGTAACTATTCTGGAGTTAAGAGAAAGAACATGAGTAACACTCAGATTTGGCACATCTATACAGGAACATATTTGGCAGCTAACAGTTCGCCCAAATGTCTTACTAATCTGTGAAAATACTTCTTTCAAATCAATGGCTTCCTTTGTAAAGAAAGCAGGAAACAAGGCCTCCTGTAAATGGATATCGCTATGTGAACCACGCACATAGAATCAGGTAAAATCTCAGTAACTGGAGTCTTACTTTCTAACCTTTAATCCAGAGACAAATATCCCCAGCTTTTTAAAATTCCAGTAAAATACAGACCTAAAATGGCAATCCATTTTAATATGCAAAGGCTTATGCAAATTATATATGCAAATACTGGATCCTATCAATAGCCAACAAATCCCTCATGAAAAACTAGCCTCAGATTAGGTCCAGCACACAGAAAATTATCTAAGAACCACAAAAAGAAAAACCATACACACAAAAATGAAAAATTAAAAACTTGTGCCAGAGACGAGGACACACACACAAAAAAACACTTATCAAATAAAACTTAAATGCTTCAAACATTTAAAAGAAAGTCTAAACTTATAAAATAATTCAATGTGCCCATGATGAAAATGCAGACTAAGAATGATGCAAATCAAACTGCAAGCCACAGTTTCCTTTAAGAGCTGACTGAGCCTGTCATACAAGGAAGTCAATCCTGAAAGCAGAGAGAGAGGGGTTGCTCTGGAATGTCCTGCACTGGCGTGATATGGCTTGGACATCCGCCGCCTCCAAACCTCATGTTGAAACCGATTCCCTATGTTGGAGGTGGGGCCTGATAGGTCGTGTCTGGGTCACGGGCGCAGGACCCTCAAGAATGGCTTGGTGCTGCCATTACAATAATGAGTGAGTTCTCATTCTGAGTTCACGCGATATATGGTGGTTTCAGAGTGTGTGGCGCCTTCCCTTCTCTCTCTTGCTCCCACTCTTGCCATGGGACACATGGGCTCCCCTTGACCTTCCACCATGATCCTAAGCTTTCTAAAGCTTCACAGGAAGCAGACGCCGGCACCATGCTCCCTATACAGTCTGCAGAACCGTGGGCCAAAATAAACCTCTTTTCTTTATACATTGCCCAGTCTCCGGTATTCCTTTACAGAAACACAAGAACGGACTAACATGCAATGCACTAACAGTGCCCCGTGCATTCTGCCTCCAGGTGCACTCAGGCGGCCCCGCCCACCACTGCCCTGGCAGGAATAGGACAGGGCCTGCTATTCTAAGCAGCCACCAATGCCAGGGCCAATGGCAAAGTGCCCGTGGATGAGAAGCTTTGGAGATGGTTTCTGCAGATGTCACCAGTTGAACAAGGAAGGACTCCTTAAGGAAAGGACAGGCCTTGGGCTCTATGTAGAGGTCCTCAAAATGTGGTGCCCATAGCACTCCTCAAACAGTGAGACGGCCAGTCCTCCAGCACCTGCCCTCCTCCGCAGACCTCTGCCTTTGGCGCCAACACCGTGCAAAGCAGCAGCACCATGGACACCTGCTCACCCCATAGGCCTGTACCTTGAGTGAAGCTGTGCAAAGCCTCAGTAATGTCACTACCTGCTCTTTCCATAGGTCTCTGCCTTTAGTGCCAACACTGTGCAAAGCACTAGCACCACTGCTACCTTTTCACCCCATTAAGCCTCTGCCTTCAGTGCCAATATTGTGCAAACGGCCAGCACCGTCACTACCTGCTCACCAGGCCCATCACCTCACCTTAGCTGAAATAGAGAGCATGCATTCAACTGTGTCCTTGACAGCCCACTCTCCTGTGTCACCTGAGCCCTGTGTGCTGGAGCTCAGTGGAGAGTAGCCCCAGACGGGGGTCCAGAGCCTAGAGCCCCACTCTCCGGGCCTCAGCACCAATGAAATTCATGGATCTTCCCACAGCCTCTGGCCTCCCAAGGCCACTAGGCCCACGTCCCTCTGTGCTGAGGTGGGAAACCATCCAATGGCCTGAACAACCTCTCTAGGAAGCCTGCCGTGACAGTCCGGGGCCTAAGCAGGACCCCATGCCCAGGGTCACTCGATGTTAGCATCACTCTCTACTGGGAACGGGCTTAGCCAGCTTCTGCTCCTGGTCCACAGTAACAACGGTTCAGAAACAAAGGTCCCGGACACAGCGACTCAGAGCCACAGCTCCAACACGAGGCGTGCAGGGTCAGAAGAAGGGAAGAAGAAGGGAAGAAGAAGGGAAGAAGGAGGGAAGAAGAAGGTGACTTCCCCGAATCCTCACTCCATTAAGTCTGACAACACCAGAAGCGACACCCGGCCGCACGTCCTGAGTGGCAACAGCACTGAAATCCACAAGTGCAGCATCTTCCACTGATGACTCTGTAGGCTCCCGAGACGCTGCCATTAAATACTAACTGTAAGGCCAGCCTCTGCTGTGACTGCTGGTCATCCTGTTTCTGTGATCAGACAGGAAGATCTCTAGAGTCTAGACATCCAGTAACAAGGACTACTGAGCGCTGAGTACTCCTGTGCAAAACTACCCACTCCTGAATACATTTCTCCACGTAGTTCGCTGTCAACTCTGAAGAACAGGATTCATCAAGGTGCAGCTCCAGCCACTGTTCTTAGCATGAGTCCTGCGGGGCCCTCTAGAAAAAGAAAGTCCGGCCCCCGCCTTCAATGAGATGGCAATTCCAGGACGCCTGACCCAAGGCGGATGCTGGGGACACAGAGGTTCATTCTGCCTGAAAAGAACATGTCCAGGCTAGAGAGGGGCGCAACGGGGAGGAATGGGGCCAGCCTGAGGCCCAGGTTTGCATTCCACCCTGGGTGCTGCGTCGCGGCTGGATGCTCAGGTCTTGTGGAGGAGACATGGTAGCCTTGAGTCTGGGCATAGTGTTCGAGGCACAGCAAGGTGGAGAGGGGAGAAGACGGGCAGGTGCCAGAGCTGAAATGTATATGGAGCTGGGAGCCTCCTCGGCTCGCAAGGAGGAACACCCAAGGGCTGGCAGAAGGGTGGGTATCTGTGCTTTAAGCAAACGCCTAGTGAAGTATTGAGAAGGGATGGGCTTAGACGCAGCACATCACAGATACAGGAGGGTGACAACACAACCAACACAGGAGGGTGCAGAATCATCAGTCAGAATGACTGGAATCTCCCGGACAGCTCAGCAGCAAGGCACCCTCTCAGGGTGACACGACACGTGCAGGGTGCCACATCCCCAGCTCCACAGGGGTGCACACGGCTCCATGGCATCACACCTCTCCTGGCCGGGAAACCCCACCGTGACCACCAGCACCTTTTCTCACAGGTGCACACACCCCTCAGCAACGCCTGACCCAGCCCAGCACCTGCTGCTCCGGCTGCTGCTGTCCGTTCTTCCAGCTGGTCAGGAACTGACGGCTCGGAGTGAAATCAGACCTCCCTCTTTACCAGGAGCGATCCTGCCTGGTCCGTGAGATGCCCTATCTCATGGGAACGGGGTGCAAAAACCAAATTCAGGTGTTTCTGTTCACTGTTGATAGATGAAATCTACAAAGAGGAGCCCTTCCATTTTAAGCCAGAGTAACAAGTTCAAGGCACACCTGGGAGGACCGAGCGCCACTTCTTCACGACACGGCAACAGTGACATTCACCCAACAGGTTCAGGGCTGAAAGTCGTATCCAGCACCACCCCTCCTGCAGACTGGAAAATGCTAAATCTAGCAGGGAAAGGAGAATTGAAGTAAAGAAGTTTAGCATAATAGGCAAAGAAAGAAAAGGCTGAAATCTGTTCCATCCGATAAGAATCTGTAAACGCATCCATTGGCACTGGAGTCCGAGAATATTACAAACTTCTCTTTCAGTGAACATGCACTGAATGTCTATCCTACGTAACTTCCCACGTGGCAGGAAGGAAACTCAGCACACCCCACAGGACTTCTGCACAGGGTACCATGGCCGTGGCTAGGGGGCATCCTGGCCTGCGTACAACATGGGGACAGGTACAGATGCAGAATCTGAACCATCCTGGGACTACGCATTCCTGCCCCTCGTGGACACACCAGGAAGGGGACCCTTTGCCAGGCTGGAAACTGGACGCTAACAGGAAGAGTGTGTGTGTAGGATACCCACAGTGCGCCAGGCACAGACAGGAAACGCAGCCAGGACAGCAGCTTCGGTGGGAATCACAGCCCCCACCCCGCCACTGCAAGGCAGGACACTGCAGATTCCCAGGGGCTGAAGAACTTATAATACCACGCTGTGACTTGGTGACTAAAGGATAATTAAAATCCACGTGTCTGAGTCCAAGCTTCTGTGCCCTCCACCGATGATGTGCCGTCTTTCAGCAGTACATATATCATTCGGCATAGGGCGAAAGCCTGCCCTGGGCCCCGGATTCCTTACTGATAAAACGGGAGGACAGAATGGATACCTCTTAGTTCCCTCCCACCTCAAAAATTCTATGATTCTATCTTGAGTCAAAAAAGAAAGAGAAAATACGTCGAGTGTTTGAATTTTCCCAGCAAACCAAAATGTCTGCCTGATGTTTGTTTCACGGTACCGAGTACGTACATCCCACATGTTATTTCTCAGTGGCGGGAAGAAAACCCCAGAGTATAATCTCTAGAGTCTTAACGCCTTTCACAGTCTAATAAATTCATTCTGGAAGGTCACAAAATGTAGCACTCTGTTCAAGCAAATATCAGCATGCATGCCATGCATAGATTATCAACGCTGAAAGAATCAGAATACAATAAAACGTATTTAGGAGACACTACTCTCCTCATAATTTAATTTTCCTCTGGTAACTCGGGAAGCACACGAGGACACCCAGGGCCGTACGAACAATCACCGTCGTGTCCACGCGTGCGGGAGCGCGGATTCAGAGTGGGCTCCGGTTGCTAAGATGCTGACTACATCACAAGGCATTCTGCATGTGACTGTCAACTACATCTGAATATTTCTCTGGAAGAACACTGCTGCATTTTTAGACTAAACAACAATTTATTATCAGGGTTTTCCAACTCATACTTTACTCCCAACGAAATAAACTCCTCAGAACTCAGTACAGGGTAAAGCCATGGAGGGTGTCCTGGCTCCAGGTAGAGCCCTTAAGGGCCCTCTGCGGGGCACACGGTGCCAGCTCTTCCGAAGCCTGCGATCAGCCTGCAGCTTGTGACCTCGGTCTCCGTTCTTCCGAGTTTCTGTCTCACCAGATTCCCACTCTGGTTTTGTTCTCTGGCTCACCTGGTTAAACACCCCAGGGAGCCCTGTGGGGCCTGGCACGGGCCACATGGCAGACAGCAGCACTCACTTTTTGGGGGCACCTGACTTTGGGACGGCCTGTCACCCCTGCACTTCAGGAGCAGCAGAGCAGTCTATGTGTGAGCATTTATTAGATATTACGCAAGAGGAGCCTGGGGCTGCGGCGCGATGAAGGAACTGGGCAGAGTCCAGCCGAGTGAACCTGTCAGGATACTAAGGGGAGCTGGCCTGGTGGTTTTTACCTTTACCCATTCTGCAAGCTCCTGTTTAACAGAGGGCCCCAATGCCACCGAGACCCCCTCAGAATGAGCGCATCCCACACCTCCAGGCCATGGAGTGGCGTTTGCCATGAAATTGTTCCCAGCCGTGTGTGCTTTCCTTCCCCCAGCTAAACTGGATGCTATTTCCCGCCTACACTTCGAACTTCCCCTGGATGAACGCACTTCACTCGTTTTCCCTCCTCCTTGGTCCACAACCTCTTTCTTTGAATCATTTTGAGCCTCCCACGGGACCCACAATGAAGCATGTGTGAGGACAAGCGCTCTTCCCAACCCAGGACTCGGCTTCAGAGGGAGCCTTGCCCATGGTGCGTCCGAGCCAGGACACCACCAGGCTTCAGAGGGAGCCTTGCCCGCCGTGCGTCCAAGCCAGGACACCGCTGAGTCTCCGAGAGACTCAGCATCGCGACTGGATTCGGCTGCAAAGTCAATGCGTGAAGGCACTCTGAGAGCTCCTCCTGCTCTACCTTGAGGAAACGCTTAGAAGAAGTACCATGTAAAGGCTGTCCACGCCCAGCAGGCTTGGCTACACAGGCAAACACCTCTCCCAGCTCACCCCCTCTTTCCATTCTCCCTTCTGCTGGCCAGATTCACCCTCAATCCTATTTCAACGGGTGAACACATCCTCCAGGCCAGGTGCAATGGCTCACGCCTGGAATCCCAGCACTCTGGGAGGCTGAGGTGGGTGGATCGCTTGAGCCCAGGAGTTCAAGATCACCCTGGACAATATGGCAAAACCCCATGTCTACCAAAAAAATACGAAAATTATCCAAGTGTGGTCGTCACCGCCTGTAGTCCTAGCTGCTCTGGAGGCTGAGGTGAAAGAATGGCATGAGCCCCGGAGGTGGAGGTTGCAGGGAGCTGAGATTGTGCCACTGCACTCCAGCCTGGGTGACAGAGCGAGACCTGTCTAAAACACACACACACACACACACACACACACACTCTGTCTGTCACCCTCCCTAAGCTATTCTAATTGCTGTCTGTAGTTCTATTAGAAAGAAGGAAGGATGGTTGTGGAACCTCTGTGCAGCCGCACAACTACAGCCTGGCCTTCCTCACAGCCAGCGCACCAGCACAGCCAGCCAGCCAGCCTCCAAGCACGAGCTCGGCAAATACCTTACGGCAAAAGCCTGAGTGTGGTTGGTGACGGTGGAAAGAAGATGGGCTCTAAGGACGGCGCTATTGGGCTGCAGGGCGGCAGTGAGGCAGCCAGCCAGGGGATGGGAAACAGGAGACACTCTGAAGGTAGATCCATTTCCTCCTTTAATTACCTTTCCTTCCCTTGACCATTTTTTTCTTCTTTAAACACTCTTTCCTTGATTCTTCAAATTGCATATAATACCAAGGCAATTGTTCAACCACTCTTTTTATTCTCTTAAGTTGAGTCATATAATTTGCCATTATGTTGATCAAAAACAGTTTAACACAATCGTCTCTTGTGGGACTTCCCCCAATTCCAGGCCTTCCCCCGATACCGAAATCCAGGATGCTCAAGTCCCTGGTGTAAATACCTGCGTGTAACCTAACCGCATCTCTCGTACACTGTAAATCATCTCTAGATTACTTATAATAAGGCAATGTAAATGTTCTATAAATTCTGCTGTGCTGTTTAGGGAATAATAACAAAAAAAGGCCTGTATATGTTCAGTACAGAAACAACCATCTTTTTTTTAATATTTTCAGGCTGTGGTTGGTTGAATCCAAAGATGCGGAATCCATGGATACAGAAGACCAACTGTACTTCTAACTTCCCACAACGTCATCTAAAACTTGAGGGTATCCCATCTATTGAGTCGCAGTGAGTATCTAAAAAGTGAGGGTGGGTTCAACAGGACGGAATACGGATTTTACATGACAGATATTAGCATAACAAGAAGTGGTGAAAAACTGGAGTAGTAAAATTAGTCTTGAATGGTATGCAGCTAAACGATGGACTGCGCATTACGAGTACCTTAGAGTATCTGCCGTGGCCTGGGCACCAGGCAGCCCAGTCCGGGCACTTCTCAGGATGGCATGAACTCTGAGAGCAAGTCTTCCAGAGATGTGCAGACTCTCTGCGTGCTTCTGTTATTCCTGAATCGCCTAAATGCTTTCTGAGCAGAATTCTATTTCGGCCCATACACTGAAGGTTTATATGTCCCCTTGCAAAGCAATACTCGTTTTTCCTTAGTGATGGTTTCTAAGCTCCCTGAGCTTCCTTGTGTTTGGGAATGTGGGAAATGTTGATTTTTATAAACTCCAATTAGATGCCCTTTCACCCCTCTTTCCTACTAAAAATATTAATTTTTTGTGAAGTCCAAAAGTGGACTTTCTGTTCATGTCACGTCCCTTTCTCAGTGGAAGATTTAAATCTAGTAACATATTCCCAATGACTGGCTTTTTTCAGAATTTTGCACTTCTACTATTTTAAGTCAATAATGAGAGCTGCTGCGACCAAGTCTTATATGGGGATAAAAGTAACGTGAATATCGGAACTTTCCAGAGGAATAGATGGCAACATTCAACTGAGGAAACATGTTCCATAAAAAAAAGGAGAGGAGTTTCTTTCAGTTAATCTAATAATGCAAATTATTTCCAGATCCAGAAACAGCATTCAAATCAATTCCTAGATGTCAAAGAAAATGTTCGGGTAAAATTATGGCACAACTGGGTTTTACTGGAATGGTCGCATAGATCTGAATTCTAATTTCAACTCTGCTCCCACAGGCAGGCTGGCCGCTGCTTATGAGGACTACCGTTATCTTTCGTTCCTCAATCTCTACATAGCTGCTCTACCTAACAGTGTTAACCAATCATCCCATCAGAGTTCCGAGAATTTAAAATAACCTAATGCTCAAAGAACTAAGTCATCTTTTTAGTAACAGGAAAGGCAAGCATTTTTCAAAGTTGCGTGTATTTTTTCAGAAAAAGAAAGGAACGCCGCAGATTTAAACGTTAAGATTCAGAATACCCAGTTTCTTTTCCAGGCTAGCCCTGTGAAAGACCTGGGCCAAATTCCGCAAATCGCAGTGTTTTGAGAGTAGTTAAATCGATGGAACATGGTCTCTCTCCTTAAGGAATACCCACAAATTAGTAATTTGTTGCTACACTAGACTATTAAAGGGGCTGTTGTAAGTGAAAAATTTGTGTTTTTAGGTAGAAAGATACTGTCCTTTGGGATTACGGAAAGTGACCCACATACACCTAACAAGGCTCTTGCATGTTTTATGCCTCTGTCGCACCATAAATTTCTGTCCTCTCTCAATAAGCTGAAATATCCTATTTATTCTATCACCAACTGTTCGTTACATTCAACTATGATATATGTCTTGTTACAGAATCAGCTGAGATCTGTATTAACTTTCTCAAAAAGTTACATATAGAGAAAAATATACATAATGTCTTTAAGACATAAATAGCAGGCTCTAGGGCCAGGCACGGTGGCTCACACCTGTAATCCCAGCACTTTGGGAGGCCGAGGCGGGTGGATCACGAGGTCAGGAGATTGAGACATCCTGGCTAACACGGTGAAACCCTGTCTTTACTAAAAAATACAAAAAATTAGCCGGGCAGGGCGGCAGGCGCCTGTAGTCCCAGCTACTTGGGAGGCTGAGGCAGGAGAATGGCGTGAACCCGGGAGGTGGAGTTTGCAGTGAGCCGAGATCGCACCACTGCACTCCAGCCTGGGCAACAGAGCGAGACTCAGTCTCAAAAAAAACAAAAAAACAACAAAAAAAATCAGTCTCTAAAATTTAATGAGCCTGAAAAGAAAAAAGAGTATCTTCCAATTTATGATGGAAATCATTTGATCTTTCCAACTTCTTTATTTCTAAAAGCACTACTGGATTAGCTTATTATGAATCATGTGACCACCATCATAATCAATGGGGTGAGTGAGGCCCAAGACCTTTTCCAAATATTAAGAATATTTCTCTTCAAAGTGGGAAGAAAAAAAAAAAAAAAAAACCATAGTACTAGCCCAATATTTTATCCAGCATGTGCTCCAAAAAGTGCCGGAACATAACCAGTAAAATCTATATTTATAAAAATAAAAAAAGAACACCAAGAATTAAACTTAAAAGACGTCAACCAAGGGTCATGAGGGGGTCAACACGGTTTCACATGACAAATTATTCAAAGAATCCAAACATGTTCACTGAATGGTCACTGCATTTTCAGAGAAGGCCATGTTCTCCTGTTTCTCCCACGGGGACCAATGACTAAGAAATGAGAAGTTCAAATTCACATTACTGAAGACTCATTTACCTATGTAGACGCTCACAACCTGGGCATGGATTCAGCACAGCTTTTGCTACAGGAGAAAAGACTTGCCTTCTACATATTTGTTGACTCAATATGCATTTCAATGTAACAGACCCTCATATAACACACTGCATAAGACTGTAATAAACTCTGTCCAGGTTTGGCCAAATCTCTAACAAGGAAAAATGACACTGTCTTTTGTTTTGTTGTGAAATAATATAGCATAGCAGTCATCTTCTTCACCACAGAATATAAAGAGCCCTGCCCCGGGCTTTGATTTCTAATACTCTTGAAAGTCCAGGTAAAAAGCAACAGTCAGGAACAGCATTGCAGAGAAGGGGAAAACATCTTTGGCTTTGTGGAGAAACATGCAAGTTCTATCACTGAAACATCACTTTCCACTTAAAACAATTATGCAAAGCAAAAAATAATAAAGAAAATATCAAAATGTTTAAAATTTATAGAAAGTAGGAGAATTATGAAAACAAAGTTAGCCAAGCATCTTTAAATATTTACATGGCTACTATGTGGAAAGTAATCTGTTCCAATTAACTGTCTCTAAACCCACAGGGTTACTTGAATCCAAGGAGATTAATTATAACTGCACACCAATTTGAAGACAGTCTTCTACCCAGCTAGAGTGGAGGAAATTGAGAGAGAGTGTGTGTGTGTGTGTGTGTGTGTGTGTGTGTGTGTGTCTGCGCGCGCATCGTATGGTGAGAACTGGGTCTGAGGCAGAAAAGGGAGGGGAGGGAATTTGTCTCAGAAGGGATCCATGATGGTGTTCTTTGCTCAAAAATTAGGATTACAGATGCTCAGGTGAGACCATCAACCCTAGAGGTCAAAGGTGTGTGTATGCAAACACTGAAAGGGGCTGCAAGGGGACCTGATGGGTGTCTGTATCTGCACTCAGCAGTGCGAGCTCCAGGTCCATACTGGGGACAGATTCCTGGGTGTGGAGTCACCTGGGCACAGGGACCCTGGGCAAGGGCACAAGGCCACCTGGGCGTGGAGTCCTGAGGCCCAGTGTCACCTGAGCACAGGTCTAGCTGGATAACGGGCTAATGAGCGAGGCTACCTGATTATACGTTTACCTGGGAGCAGGAACCCCCTGAGCCTGGGATCCCAGGACCTGGGCTACCTGGGTACACTTGCTCACCTGGTACAGGTTCGGGGGCGCCCTCCTCACCGCTGTCTTCGGCAGCCTCGTCCGCCAGGCCAGAGCCTGGGGAGTCGGCAGCGGCACAGGCGGAGCCGGGGCTGCTGGGCTGGGAAGCCGAGTCACCCTCACTGAGTGATCCGCAGCGGGCCCGCGCCGCCCGGTCCCCGTCACTGTCCCTGTCGCGGCGCGCGCGGCGATGCACGCGCGAGTGCAGCACCATCTGATGATAGGTGCGGAAGATCTTGCCGCACTCGAAGCACTCGGAGGACTTGCCCTGGCCGGTGGTGGCTGCGGCCCTGCGGTTGGGGCGCGCGGCCGAGCGGGGATCGAGGTGGCCAGCGGGCGCTGGGTCCCCAGGCCCAGCCGCGCGCTTACGCGGGGGCCCCTGAGCGGCCGCTGCGTCCTGCTCGCGCTTGCGCTTCTCCTGGCTCACCAGGACGTACTCGCGCCTGTCCTTGTCGAAGGCCACGTCCCCGGCCAGCGCCTCGTCCCAGGCCCCATACTTGAGGTACTCGGCTGGCTCGGCCACCTTGCCCCGCGTGGCCAGCTGCCAGGCCTGGTAGCTGTTGACCGGGTCCAGCTCGGCCACCCGCCGTCCGGCCTGTGCGCCTGGGCACGCGTCGCCGGCCGCAGACGGCCTCAGGTTCAGGCACTGGAGGAAGAACTGCTTGGTGTCCGGGGGCCCCTCCGCCGCCTCCTCGGCCGGGGCGCGCGTGCGGCTGGCCTCGACCCGGCGGTGGATGGCGTTGTGGGCGTTCAAGCTGTCCAGGTTTGTAAACAGGTTCCCGCACTTGGCGCAGACCTCGTAGAGGCTCAGGCCGGCGACGATCACCTCCTCCTGGACCACGTTGTTGATGGTGGCGATGGGGTCCAGCTCACTCTTGGGCCTGTTCCTGCTGCCCGTCTTGGGGCCGTGCGCCTTCATGTGGTTCTTGAGGAACCAGGGCTCCTTGAACCTACGGCCGCAGATGTGGCAGCCGTGGTCGAAGGAGCCCCGGTGCTTCTTCATGTGCGCCTTCAGGAACCAGGTCTGGCTGAAGGCCTGGCCGCACACCTCGCACGGGAACTCCCCGGGGCTCAGCTCGGGCTTGCCGTTCTCCACGCAGGCCCCGCCGCCGCCGGGCCCCTGCGCGGTGATGTGGTCCCTCTCGATGTGGCTCAGCAGCGACTCCTCCCGCAGCGTCGCGTAGCTGCACAGCCTGCACTTGAACGGCTTGTGCGCTTGGTGCACGTGCAGCTCCAGGTCCTTCTTACGCTCGAACTGGCTCTTGCAGAAGGAGCACTGGGCTGCGGCCTTCGCCTCCCCCGGGGCGCATGCGGACCCCTCCGCCCCCTTCTTGCTGCTCCGCAGCAGGACCCTGCCGCTGTCGGCATGCGAGGCCCCGTTCAGAACCCTGGCGCCGTCGGCCTGTGAGGCCCCGTTCAGCAGCCGGTTGCAGGCCGAGGCACTCTTGGTGGGGCTGGCGCAGGCGTCCAGGCCCTCGGAGGCGCGCATCTCGCCCAGCGGCGCCTCACCCGCCTCTGGCTCGTGTCCCTGAATCAGAGTCCCCGTGCGGTGGCTCCGGATGTGAATCTTCAGGTTGCCCTTCTGGGAAGCCCGGTGGTCGCAGTAGGGACACTTGTAGGGCTTCTCACCCGTGTGCTTGCGCATGTGCTGCGAAAGCGAGCTCTGGAAGGGGAAGCTCTTGCCGCAGATGCAGCAAGTGTGGCACGTAGCCTTGTCCCCATCCACCTCGTGGCCCCGGCCGGCCCTGGTGGGGCTGGGGCCTCGCCTCAGCTCCATCTCGGCCTCTCTGTTGCGATCCATCCGAAGGACGGGCGCGGCCGGTGGTGGCGGCACAGCTTTCTCTCGCGCGGGCTGCAGGGACCGTCCTATCTCTCCATGGTCAGAAGAGCCAAAAGACGGGCCAGCTCCCAGGAGGTGCACCTTCTACATCGGGGGCGCAGCAGCTGGCAGCCAGCACCTAAAACAGAGACGGAACATCATCAGCAAAGCTCCTGGCGAAGTGGGCACCGGCATGGCTGCGGGAACCCCCACATGCTCCCCAAAACATACCCATCCAACCCACACTAAGAAAAGGGGCACCAACACCACTTCAAACAGAGGCAAGAGTAGCCGCTTTCTTTATTAAAAATCAGCATGTTAATTATCAATAATGAATTGTGTTAAATCATTAACATAAATAATGATTGTGCACCAAAATAATTATCTATTCCCAACAAGGCATCGAATCTTTAAGGAGAGACTGTAGTACCAGAGTGTGTAGGAGTGTGAGGAATACAAACTACTCTGCAAGACCATGTAGGAATCAGGGACAGAGGAAAGCAAGGTTTGGGAAAAGCCCAGTTCCTGGGCTGATGGAGGGTGAGCTGCACAGGTGGTGACAACAGTTGATGGCACTTCACAAACAGTCACATGCCACTTAGCCAATGGGATACGAGCTGAGAAATGCATTGTTAGGCGATTTCGTCCCTGTGCAGACATACTACCGTGGACACACATACACCCCCAGATGGCACAGCCCACAACACACCTAGGCTATATGGTGAAGCCCATTGTTCCTAGGCTACAAACCCATACAGCGAGCTACTCTACTGAAGGCTGTAGGTAAGTGTAACACAATGGCAAATTACAGCACTGTAATGCAACGGCACCACTGTAGTATATGTGGTCCAACACTGGCACATCCCTATGCAGTGTGTGCCTGTATATAATTGTGTGTAGACGTTAAAGAAACGAGTCTTTTGCTAAGAGCACAGACGACTCCATAAAGGAGAACCAACACGGTGTGGAAACGACGCCCTGAGCTCCCGAAGTGCCAGCTCCAGGACCCTGCGACTGAAGCCGTCCTGCCTGACTCTACTTCTGTGTGCGCTTGACCACGAGATTAGTTACAGATCAGCCCCTGCTGGCCGTGGTGCCTGCCGCCCCTCAGACAAAGCCCGTTCTCTGGCCTGGCTCATAATCGCCTTTCCTTCTGGGCTTTGTGCTTTCTCCCCTGGTCCCCTGCCCACTCTCCCCAAAAAGGAACCTCAGGCTTTGGCACAGGACTGAGTGCTGATCCCCAGATGGCCTGAAGAGCCCTATCCCCAACCTCCTGAGACCATGCGGCCTCTCCGCTCTGCCCCCCACTATGCCACAGGTCAAATTCTCACAGCATCCTCCTAGTAAGGGTGGGTCTGCTCCCAGAGATTGTGCCCAAGCCTGAAAACAGCATCAACCACCCTGCATGCCCACCACCACCTGCATGCCCATCCCACCCACCAGAGTGTGAGGAGGGCAGAGGCCCGCTCCCTCCAGGCACACAGGCAAAGGGCAGCCTGCCAGAGTGTACCTGTGTCCAGCACAGAACGGGCCCCCACCAAGGACGGGGGATGCATGAATCAAAATGCTTGTATCCAACCAAAGAGGCCTAAATGGTGCAAGGAGAAAAGCAACTCTTCAGTAAAAACAGGAATCCCACCTGACACAGGGTAAGGGAAAGAAGCAGAATGATGAGCCAGTTAGGAAGGATATGAGAGATGCCGAGTCTCTCAGGTCAGTGCTTGAGTGTGTTCGAGAGGGAGGGGCTGCACAGACAGCTCCCCAGGGACAGGCTCTGCTCATCCGCTCATCTCTGTACAGAACAAATCCATTTCCTGCTTCCAAGGGCCCAGAGAGGGTCTCCCTTCCGGGGCCGGCTCCAGACCTGCACAGTGAGGCACCCAGACGGGCGGTGTTCTGAAAACCCAAGTGATTTCACACAGAAAGGAAGCGTGTTTTTATAAACCTACAATCTCACACACACTAAGAACTCCGACTTAAACATCTATAGAACCCAAAGCAGCTCCGAATTTCTGGCTGAGAAACACACAACACATCCACACACAGCTTCCGTGCAAAGATGACAGGGTCTCCCTAGAAGAGACCTGGGGTGGCAGGTCCCCGTTTGCTCTGAGTTTTGCAGCCTGGAAGGTTTTCACAGAAGCAGATGGGACACAGAAAAGCACACTGATAATAGACCTGAGGGGGTGAAGGGGCGTGAGCTAAAAAATCAGTGTCGGGTGTCAAGCGTGTCCCGTGTCCCCAAACCTCCCCCACGGGGGTCTGGGATTCTGAGCATTTTGTATTAATACTTCAACTCCCGAGGGCCAGACAACAGCAAGACAGCAGCCTCCTGAAAAGACCCCATGCTGTACCCTCTCGCAGGCAGATACAGCGCCAGGTAGAAACCTTACCAAGAATTACAGGCTTCACAATGTCTTTCTAGAAAGCTCCCTGCTGACAAGCTTTGGAGGCACCTAAGGAAACAGGCGCAGCCTCAGCAGCAAATGAAAAGCAGCAACACAGAGGTTCTGCTCCTTCCTCCAGGGACGCACCCAGCACAGCCAAGCAACAGAGCGGGCACGAGAGAGATGCCCGCCCGGAGGAGCCAAAACCCACTTGCTCCAACAAAAAACAAAAATTAGCCAGGCATGGTGGTGCACACCTGTAGTCCCACCTACTCGGGAGGCTGAGGCAGGAGGGTCACTTCAACCCGGGAAGCGGAGGTTGCAGTGAGCTGAGATCACGCCACTGTACTCCAGCCTGGGTGACAGAGCAAGACTCCATCTCAAAAACAAACAAACAAACAAAAATTAAAATTTCCCCCAAAACTGGAGAAACAAATAAGCTTACCAAGAAGATTTCTTAAATGACCTTTCACTCCAAGCTAATTTAAATGATTTTGGTCTTGGCACACATTGTGGATGGCTGTGTAATGATTTATGATGATTTTACAAGGCAAGTGATCCACAGGAAGCCTTATCTTTCCCCAGGCCCCAGTTCACTCCCCCACAAAAATGCTGAATCTGATATTCAAAGTATGAATGAAGCACACTGTTTATATCTAACTTAGTGACTGGATGTGGTATAAAAACCTTACAGTGTGAACAATCATAGAAAATACGTTTACAGGGAGGAAAAAAAAAAACAACTAAAATCCTGGAAATTGGTGGCTCTGAAATAATTTTACAGAATCCCCTAGACCTCCAACGTTTATCTATAAAGGACAATAAATGTCAAGACAGTTCTCTAGTTCAAGAGAATTAAACCGCCAGAAGCCAGCTACGAAGACAGGATTCGCCGAGGAGGAGCCCAGGCCTGGTCAGGGCCATAAGAAGGAGGCCTCAAGTGCAGCATGAAGCAAAATGAGATTTGTTCGGTGCAAAGACTCACACCAATCACCAAAACTCTGCGCTCTATGGCTATCGGCTCCTGCCTTCTTTCAGAGCAGCAGCTCCTGTGGGGTCTGCGCCCAGAGAAGCAGCCTCCGTGCCAGACAGCTGTGTGCCAGCAGCTGTGCACTCGTCAGCGTGCAGGTCACAGGGTCACGGCCAACACAGGGTATTCAGTACAAAGTGCACACGTGCAGTTGGGAACCCGGGTCCCAGCCCTCATGCTCCCAGTCACCAGCCACATGCCTTTCTAGGCATGTCCTTCACACCCTCAACCCGTCCCCTCCTATGTCAGGCACAGAGAAACAAGAAGCAACAGCCATGTGTCACTGAAGTCCCTTGCAAATGCCTCCTTCTATAAAATCCAGTGACCACCTCAGAGCCCACAACATCCAGACCCCAGGGACATCCAGACAAACACACACCTGGCACTTGGGCTCCTCTTCTCATCCTAGGCAGCAGCTTGCCCTGCTGGGGCCTTCCAGGAGTACTGGGGAAACAGACACTTTCGCTCGTGGATCACCAGAGCCCCCAAACACAGCCCCCTCTAGCCCAGCTCAGCAGCAGCACCCCAGCATCCTGGACCATGACCACGGCTGAGCAGAAGATGGCACAGTATCAAGCAGCGTGGCTCTTGCACATCTGAAAGGGCCTTGTGCCAGCATCGGACCCATCCCATCCTTGCACAGCCCTGAGTCCCCAGTACCCCAACCCTAGCTAGAGCCTGAACCCTGGCCCTCAGGCACCCGGCGAGTAGAGAATGCAGTCTCCATTTCCTTCAACTCACTTAAACGCTTTCCCCAAAACTTGCAGAGCCCTGCAGTTTACAGGCAGACGTTCAAGGAGGAGCATCAACAACGATGCCCTGTGATCAACAAAGCAAGCTCTTCTTTCTCTCCGATCTCCTGCTCACTACTTCTCCGCCTGTCCCATCTTTCAAAAATAAGCCCTGCTATAAATCCCTGGGAGAACTGCACAGGATGTGTCTTTAGAGGACTTAAGAACATTTTGAAGGGAAAGATACATAAACGTAGAAATGGAAAAAGTGCTGAAAAAGTAACCAAGTTAATCCCAAACCGCCATTATCTTAAGGAAACATGAGCAAAGCTGCCTCTGCCCAGGGGTCCATTAAGTGATCCCCTCCTGATGTCCATGGTTGACTAGCAGAGTTTCTCAAACTTTAAAGAAACAGTCAAAAATTAATTCCCTGCAACTAACTCTCCTAAGGGGTTACTCAGTGGCCAAATCGAAAGATCTTTGTAATCATTCTTTTTAGCTGCAGGCAAAAATTGCTATTTAAGACAAGGGCATCCCTTCCAAAAAAAGAACAAGAATGCTGTCCTCAGAGCTTCCAACTTCAAAACACACCATGGGCGGCCGCCCCAATTAGGAGGATTATCAGGACGTCAGCCGCCCTGCTGGCACGATGGGATGTGCTTTAAATCCCGCCAACCCCTGTAAGCCAGGAGGGCTTCGACCGGATGCCTTCTCCACCTTTATCCTGGTCCCTAGTGGGGCATGCCTCACATAGGAGCAGCGCCGTGTGATAAACTGTTACCCACCTCAGTTCCAGCCACAGACATTTCCGTCCTGGGCTGCCCTATTCCACTTTCTCAAACGCACGCCAAATCCAAGTTGTTGTTCCAACTCTCCCTGTAACACATGGGCCTGGAGATCACCAGCCTTATAAAACTTGTGCACGCAAACCTGCCACCCAAACTACAGTGAATACGGAAAAGTTCTGCAACAGCACAGATGTTCAGAGCCAAGCTGGAGGGTACAGCCTGTGTCCAGCTGACGTGCAATATGGCGCCCACGCACACCGGACGGCAGGGACCCATCTGAACACACGGTGTGCCTGTGTGTCGAATCACAGTTTTGTTGTTAGGGTAAGATGTATTACAAACTTTTTCCAAGGTTGGAATTGGGAACTTGCCAGACAAAACTGTAATTTAATTGTTTAGGCATAAATATGATTTGCTGATCAGGGTTTTAAAGCAGACTTCCAATGGATCTCTTGCTCTGAGTGTGTGTGGGGGGGGGGGGGCGCGTGTATTTATTTACCCAGAGATGTAATGAACAGCTTGAGGCTTTTTTAAATGCCTTATACAATTTTTGAAATAAAAAATTTATTTCATTTTGAAAAACTTAGGTAACAATCACATTTATTAAAAAATAGGAAGAAGTAAAATGTTTGAAAGAACTGTTTACTCATAACATAAAAATACATTGTAACGGAGAAAGGGAGAGGCTAAAGAAAGGACAAAATATAAAAGTAGAAAATAAAATACGTAGCTACACTTTAAAACTAACCATGTAAACATCTAAAAACATCTAAAGACATATATATTAAGGCTGCTGCCGTACCGCTGGATTTTTTTTTTTTCTTTTCGTTGTCTTTCTTTTTTTGCCTATATCATACAATTGAAATTAAGTGACTTTCTCCAGATTACTTATATTTGCTAAATTTGGGATAAATTTACTCTGTGGGCCAATATTTCAACTAACCAATCCCTTCTGTAAGTGAGGAAGAACTGCCTTTTTGACCTAATACAGAGCAGAAAAGTCACTTCCTGACACACGCCCCGGTAAGCTGCTGAAACACTTCCCGGTGTGAAGAAATGTGTACCCAGGGTTAACCCCACTGATGCTACAGAAACTTCTTTAGAAACAAGCACTGCAAAGTCTTGGTCCAACACACTCAGCCAGAAGGAAAGCCATGTTCACAAAGCCAGGGGTACGTACAGCACAAACGTAGCAGAAGAACTCTGTCCACGTCCCCGAGCAACTTCAGGTGACGGCAGGTTCCTTAGAGGTGTTCCAGTCCTAGGGCGGTGCCGTCAGGTGCTAACGAGGGGATCTCCGCACAAGCACTTCTGAGCACCTAGCAAGTGCTACGTCTCGTATCAAGAGCCAGAGATCTAAGATGACTCAGAAAAAGCACCCGGCTTCGAGGAACTCAAAGTCAGACAGGGAAGCATACCATTATCAAAGCATGCTGGCAGCACACCAGTAAGACAAGGAGAAGTTTCCAGAAGGCCAGGAGGGAAGCAATTCACTATATTTGCAAGGACTGGCCAGGTCTTCCCCTGGGAGCCTGAGGCTCACCTGGGAACCACACTGGTGTGGCTTGAATTCTAAGTACTTTTCATGACCCAAGCACAAAACACCAGGTCCTCCCTGGCTCCTCCCTCCCCAGCTCAGCAGTGCCCAGTAATAACCCCGCGTCCTGTTGGATGCACCTCCCAACTCACTCTTGAATCCATGTGCCCAACTCAAGCCAAAGCCATCATTCCAGAGCGCAGACAGGGCCTGTCTCCAGGAGACTCCCAGCCCTTCGGAGGCTCCCCAAGTCTGCAAGATGAAGCCAAACTCCTCACCTTGGCTTCCCAAGGTCTGAACCCCACAGCTGCCCTGGACCCCCACATCTAGAGCCCGGAGCCCTACTCCGGCCCAGCAGCCTCCCAGTAACCATGCTCATGATGCTCCCCTCTGGTCCTCACGCCTGCGTCCCTGCCCCACCTGTGATGAGGCTGACCAACCATCACCCAGGTACAGTACAGCCTTCCTGATCTCCTTCAGCCAATGATAAGAGTCTGGTGACCCAACAAGTCGTGAGGGGCAGCCAGACTACCTGGGATTAAAACCCAGTTCTGCCACTACCTGAGGTCAGCTGTGTGACCCTGAGCAAGTGTCTCAGCCTCTCTGTTCCTCAGTCCACTTCTTCATCTTTAAAATGTAAATGATAGCAATATCTATTTTATCATACTCCAGTACAATTTAAATGCAAGCAAGCCACAATGTTTACTACACTATAAATCTTCAATACATCTTAGACAGCATTAGTAATTGTTCAGTAAGTGAATGAAGTATCAGTGCAAAGGTACCTGGTCACTGGCAATGACAATACATGGTTTAATAAATGCAAAAGGACAAAATAGCAGCTAGAAAGCTGGATTCCAAATAGCTAAATAGGAACACCTCTTATTCACTGGGCTCTTACAGTTCATACTATAACAGGTTATTTAACACAATTAAAAACTCTGACCAACAGCTATAATCATCTACAACAAGCACATTCAAACACACTGCAGCTCCAGAACTCTTTGTAGAAATTAAACCTCAATATGGACTGGGTATTAGAGGATATTTGAGAACTACTGTTACTTGTGTTAAGCTGGTAATATAGGAGAATGGTCTTATTCTTTGGAGATGTGTAATGAAATATTCAGAGTTGGTTTACAAAAGAGAAAGAGAGAGATGGCGAGAAGGCAAATGCACCAAAATGTTAACAACTGCTGGGATGTTTATTTGTAACTCTTTCCATTTTTCCGAATTTGGCAAATCTTTCCTGAAAGTTAAAAAAATAAATCCTACTTGCCACTCCCGTAACACAATTGAAAGCAAAGCAGCTCTGGGGGACCCAGTGGGCCTCTTCCCCTATCTGATCCTCCCCCTCCCCCACTCCCCACCCTCCCCAGGACCCAGGGAAGCTCCAGGGCTGTAATAAACGCACGTTGGAAAACTACCTTTAGTTAACTCAAGTTTTCGAAAGAAACTCAAAGAAAAATCATCTGAATAATAGGAACCTGTTCGAATGGAAAGCAGTGTTTTATTTTAAGATTGCTTTCTGATGTTTTAAAGGCTTGCCCAGAGCCATTAAAGAAACCCACCCACAGGCTCCAGTTGCAAAGCCTTCTGTGGACAACACGAACTCTCACGAACATCTGCCAAAATGCAGTGTATTCTGGCATTCCTAACTATCCCTTCCAGCACTTCACGAGGTAAAAAATCAGTAACACGGTGGAGGTTTCCTCTTCCTTATTTTCAACAATAACGTTCTGACCAGTTAAATATGGCGTTACCAGGGAAAAACTGTAAAACATCTTATATTTTAAAATAGTAACTATGTCTCTGAAATCAACAGGAAATTTTGCCATTTTCTGCTCTGTGAATTAAACCAGTAGGAAACAAAAGCTGAATGGTTTTGTACTGATTTCCCCACAACTATCAAAGTTGACTTTATCAACATCTTACCCCGAAAAAGGCACCAGAAGGCTACCCAAATATGCTCTCATATTCCAGAGTCATTTCCGAAACAACCTAACTCTTAAAGTTTGCGGAAACCAAGCAAAGCTGACAGGGAGACACCAGGGAGGAACAAAGGAGCAAGAGGAAAACTGAAAGTCCCATTTCCTGCACAAAGTCGCCGCAACCAGCATGTGTCAGAGGAGGGAAGCAACGCTGAAGTGGGTGCTGCTTTCCAAATGCCTATCTAGCTTGCCCTTTTTTTCAGTTCTGGTTCATGAATTAACCTTATCGCCGTCCTGAAACAGCCCTGGCTCCCTCGACGCCATGTGGCTTTACTTATCCCCGTCTGCGTCCTCTCTGACCACCTTCCGGGGGGGTATCGATGTCAGCCCGGGATGGATGTCCGCGGGTGCAGGGGGGGCGACGGCCCGGTCCTGCGCACACCTCTGCTGACAGGGCATTCCTCAGGAGGGGTTGGAGTGATCGGGAGGAATCGGGGAGGGAGGGGAAAACGCCAACAAGCTCAAAGCAGACAGAATGCTTCAGATATGCACAGGGCTGTCTGCAAAGGCATATCATGGCTCCAAAAGGCAAACCATCAAATCTAAAAGAGCAACTACCGCTGGTGCGTTTCTGAAGGGCGATTCTCAGACGCGGTTTGTCCCGGCCACAGCTACCACGGGGTCTGCGCAGAAGCCCGTGCGTGTGCTGAGTGGGTGCAAGGCCCAGTTGGTGTTTGAGTATACTGTGTGTGTTTGTTCTCTGGGAAACAATGAGACGGGCTTCACTAGTTACACTGTAGTATTATGAACCATGAATTAAAATACATCATTAACATCCTGGACAAGCTTATCTTACTACTGAGACAAAAAGCCTATTCTCTCAACAAATGGGGGAAAATTCCATCACAACAATGAAGAGTTCCTCTCCCTACAAACCATTCTGTACACCAGTAACAATTACAGGCTTATAGTCCCCAGACTGGGGTCCCGAAGAGCCCCATAAAGTGATGCATTCACTATTGGGAGAGTAAGTACGGCCGATGACAGGCCTGGAGGCGGCTGCTGTTCTCAGACCAATCAATAATCCATTATGAACCAGCTACATTTCCACTCTAAGAAGAAGAAATGAATAAAAGGCGACCAGAATCGGCAGCATTCACAAGAAACTCCACCCACCTCCCCCACGAGGGGAAAGAGGACACAAAACACCACTATCCCAGGCAGCAGCCGCGAGCAGAAACACGGCCCCCTGACCACAACAGACCTGATGTGGGGGCAGCCAGAGAACAATGTGCTTAGGTCTTTCTGCTCAAAACATTCATTTTAGAAGTAAGTCTCCAGCTGGCTTTGTTCAGAAAACAAGGTAGAGTGAAGGAGAATGAAAAACTCCATTTTCTAAAACAAAGGTTGTCTTTAAATTATTTAGCACCCCCCAAATAAATCAAAGCAAGTGCCAACATGCTAGTCCCCCAATGTAAGGAACTGTCTGTAATAAGGCTTTAGTATGCGAACTCTGATCCTTTAAGCACAGCCTGCTCCGGCTCTGCACCTCAGACCACGGGCTGGAGTCATCACGCTATTTATAGCCAAAATGCATATATGACCTAAATGTTATTCTTCCGCAAGTAGGTTACCTTTTATGAAGTTGTTTACCACAAACTGTCAAAAAAAACAAATTAATTCCTGGTCCAAGAGAAAAGAGAGAACTCCATCTTCCACGTAAGTTCAAATAGAAGAACATTTGCTAAGAATAAAGACAGTATCACAATATATTCTCGAAGTCCCTTGAACATCACTAGTATGAAGCTGCCCGTGTGTCCTTTTACTGAAATATGACCTGGGGGAGGAGGGCAGCTGAATACATAATCTAATTATGGATTATATTCAGAAAAGTCCAAGAAAAAAATGAGGAAGGATATGGAAATTTTCTTTCCACAGTCATTAGCATGTCCTGGGAAATTCAAAGTAGTTCTAGAGACGTTAATAAAGGAGTGTCCGTGTGAAAATGAAGAAAAGGGGGTGGCTATTTTTATATCAGAAGAGAAGAAGCCTCCAAAATTAATGCATTATTGTTACTTGTCATTTACTATTTACTATTTCCCAATTCTTAATATTAAGTAGTTGCTTTGCCAATCACTAAAACAGTAAACTTCACAAAACTAAAAAATAACAGGATCCAGAGCCTACCCCATAATTTTCTGCAGATAAATGTGCTGTTTAGAGCCCCCTCGTCTGCCACAAAGAGCTGGCGTTAGGGATTTGGAGGTAAATCCAGGCTTCTGGAGCAGCCGGCGTTGCTAGTATAGTTAATGATCTTGTCAACATTTCCATTAAGAGCCCCATTTCCAGAAGCTCAGAATTGCGTCTCCCCCAAACCCACGGCTCAGATGAAGTCCTGTGGTCACTGAGGGGCCGCTCTGCTTCCCACAAAAACAGAACAAATCACTCGCTCCTCATTACAAGAGCCGTGGAAGCACCGGATTTTCACTTTGACTCTGTCTACATCCTACACCACGATAGTTAAAGCTGAAGTTGCGCATAACTCGGGGACACTGAAAACCTGGGAACACCAGAGAAAATGAAAACTCATCAATTTCTATTTTTAAAGCAAATATGGAAAATCAGAAGACCTTCGATGAACTGCAGCGAGAACCCAATTGAAAAGTGGCTTAAAGATTTTGCGGAGCCTAAACTCAAAACTGTGGAAACTGTTAACTAATTCAGTGTGTCTTAATATAAAATCTCTTAAAATTTTTCTTAGAAATGATCAGCAGTGAAAACAAAACGATCGTGCAGAAACTTGTAGTTTTTTACTGGGTGACATTCCTATCGTTACTCAACACGCTTTTTTGAAATTTCCATTAGTTACCATAAAATATATTTTATCTGAAATTTGTTTCTACGAATAAGCTGTGTATATACTGTGCCATGTAAACCAGTAGCAAAGAACAATGTTTGCCTCCCAAACACACAGTCCTATTTTCCAACCACTTGATTAAAACCAACATTTCTCTCCCAGTATAAGAATACAGATTGCAATTAATGCCTATCTGACATTTTCTCATTCCTCTGTGCTTTTTGTGAAAGACCCTAGAAGTCCCCACCATCAAATGAAAGAAAGAACTGTGCCCAAGAATACAAAGAGAGATAATTATATGCAGTAAGCCATAAAGCATTCTGTTAAACATTACCTTCCGAGGTAGTGCTGTTTAGCACAGAAGTCAGCGTCCAAAAAAATCCCTTCATTAAGAGCTCATAGAGAAAAAATAACACATCAATAATCAATTTCACTGAATTCTAAGCAATTGCTTACACATTTTGTGTTAAAAGAAAAAAACAGATACCCTGAAACTGAAAAGATTTTGATAGGATAACTGAAAGGCATATCGTACAAGGCATTACTTAAGATTTTGTCTATCACTGTACAAACACCAATCAATACTATAAGACAATCAAAATTACTAAAGGACAAATCTTCCCCAAATGCTTTACTTTATATAGTACATATACTGTAACCAGTTTGAATTTTCCAGCTCCATTACTGCCAATAATGACTGTAACATGACCTAGTTTATCACTAACATACACAGCACCTCTGAAAGCAGTCGGCTATTTCAGCCGCTTAAGGAGAGTGATCTATCAGAGAATGTTTACAAAGAGCAATTCCTGACAAAAACATGAAGTCACATCTCCATAGGATCTACCCTGCACTGCCTGTCTAAAAATATTTTTTCAAACACACTTAATGACACATTGCTGCAAGTTCCAGGTTTTGAAGATAAAAGAAGATCTATTCTTTCCTTGCAGGGAACAAAAAAGGATAAACAAGCAAAATTCCACTGCAACTCCCTGTAACAATGTTGTTACATTATTCAGCTACAAAAGTTAAGCAAACTTTACACCTGAAGTGATCATAAACAACCTTGCAGAAATGAGGGTGGGCGCCTTTTTCTAAGCCAAAACATCTTGCCCAGCAACAGCTTCTGGTAAAAATAAATATAAAACGTAACAAGGCATAATGTTTACCTTCAAAATTGCCAACCCCGCCCCCATCCCCTTGGTCCCCAAACAGGAGAGCTATCTACTCTTTATCCCAGCCCGGGTTATATGGGAATAAAGTGTTACATGTTAATGGGGGAAAGCGGTCCTAAGTCAAACAGAAAGACACACAGCAGTCACACGGTTGCTTTGCAAACATTTTCCAAGAACTCGAAGACCATGGCACTAATTCAGTGACTACAGCTGGATAGTCTGTCTGGTCAGAGAAGGTCCATCTTTGAAATTAAGGTCAGAACAGTCATGGGTCTATGCAGTGGAGAAAGCTTTCACTCCACGACCACGGTCATTTTCCTCTCTCTCTTTTCCTCCCACCCCAACCTGGAGGCACACAGCAACACACACAACCCTCCACTCCTTTTCTCTGATTTGTCCAATGCAAATGTTGTGAACAGATGTGCAAGGCATTGCTCGGGGACAGATGGAGACTGGAAAGGATCACTGCCGGCACAGGTGGGGGACTTCAAGGACTCAGGCCCACCCAGGCCTCTCTGCTGCCATTCAGCAGGGTGGAAGCACAGCCAAGGGCAGACAGGAGAGCAAGGAGAAGCCCCTGGCAGCCCATGCTTGTGTTTCCAGATACTATCACGTCTGGTTCAAGAAAATTACATTCGCCTTTATGAAAACAAACCACAGAAACAAGTACCTAGTGAAAGAGGAGGCTACTTATAAACTTACTCTCAACAGGCACGTGAGATGCGCCAATGCAAGTCTGTCTCACAAAGACTCTGCACTTACACATGTGACGTGCTACATGGAGCTCTCCATGCACAAGCCTCTGTGGGAGAGAAAGAAAATGAGTGCGGGTGTGTGGCTTGCCCACTGAACCAACAAGGTACCGACAAATAAAATGACTCCAAAGCGTGCTTCCACCTCGATTATCTACGTGAGCTGCTATTCCATGATTCTTCAATAAGCACAATTGACAACCAGAGAGACCATTGTTACCTCCCTGTTCCCCTCCCCGAGACTGAGCTCGGCGTCCTCACACAGTCAGGTGTCGTCTGTAACTCAAGGAGGATGGCAGGTCCCATCAATAATGAGATGCCACCAAACTCACTCACTCCTTTGTCACTCCAGATAAAGACAGCATCGCTGCTCGCCCTCTTCTCAGGAGCCCCGGCGAACGTGAAACAATAGATGCTCACTTTAGCTCACGCTCCTGGCCTGATTTCTTTGGCAGCTTAAACTGCTCAAGCAGAACCTTTTTCTGCCTGGCTAACCCTGGGGTGATGAGCGGTGGCGCCTATTCAGGGACCTTGCTGCAAAACAAAATCTGGATGACTAAGAATTGGAGGCAAAGAGGTAAGCACGCTGGAGACCTTGCTCAAATAAAGGCCCCAAACTCTTGCTTCCATTTATCCATCAATAACTAAGAAGGAGACTGTCATCCACTTAGCTGGTGTTAAGTCACATAAACCAGTGTGTTAAAGTCGGCTCAGGGATTAGTCTATCCCGGCCAGCCTTCTGGGACCCACAGCTTCAAGCTGAGGAGGAATCCACCCAAGTCCAGAGCATCAGGATGCCCTTAACGTGCTTCGTAACTTTAGCCTGCCATCCACAGCCCAGGCTTCCTCCCGGGAATGTGTGTGTGCTCATTCTCACTGGGCCACACAGTCAAACCCGACGGTCAGAATGGAGGTGCAGGTCGAGCCCCCGCTGCTGCATCTTTATCCGGGTAACGTAACTCAAAAGGCAAAACTCACTGATTCGCGTGGGTTGGGGATGGGGGGCTGTGGCTCCATCCTAAACCCAAATACTTTCTCAGCTCTACACCTAAAATCCTTTTTCCAAGCTATTCATGCAAACATGTAATGCTGCTTTCCATTTCTTGTTTTACATTTACTCTGAGTTTTGTTGTTTTCCAAAATCCCTCTGCTGCACTAAATATGCCTCTGTTCTACTGTGCTGTGAGGCCGGGTACATCACGCGCAGGTACCACCTGTTTTATCTGCAACAGTGGAAGCCACAGAAAGGGAAGACCACAGGCTTCAGATTTGTCATCAGGCTAAATTAAGCTGACAGCGCAGAAGGGTTATGCGGCCTGCCAGTAAGACAGCACGCAGTGAACAAAAAGACATTCCCCTTTAAGCATGTGTAGTATACATTTATTACACCACACGTATGTGGCAAAGAAAAAGATCTACAAATGTTCCTTGCATGGAAGATTCCTTTCTGGAAAGTTCTCAAGGAGCTTCAAGATTTATAAACAATGTTAAGCTTTCTCTCCTTCTTAAACTGAACATATCTCCACTTCTGATAAGCAGAGCCATATTTGTTTTCTTTAAGAAGGGCAGTTATCTCAAACTAGTTCTTAAATCCCTTAAGGGAAACTATGCTAAGAAATCTTCCAAAACTAAAAACCAAGTGCAAAATCATGCTTTAAAGAGGGAGGTGGGCGGGGCCTGTAATGCCAGCACTTTGGGAGGCTGAGGCGTAAGGATCACCTGAGCCCAGGAGTTCAAGACCAGCCTGGGCAAAAAAACAAGACCCCATCTCTATATAAAGATTAAAAAATAAAAATTAGCCGAGCGTGGTGGCGCATGCCTGTAGTCCCAGCTACTTAAGAGGCTGAGGCGGGAAGATCTCTGCCGCTGGGGAGGTCGAGGCTGCAGTGAGCCATGATCACACCACTGCACTCCATCCTGGGTGACTGACACCCTGTCTCAAAATAAAAATAAAAAGGAGTGATATGGGGGCCACTCCCACCACTGACTTGGGTCTCAGGAACAGAAGGCTGCCAGAAATAATCAACATTTGCTTAAACCCAAGGAGGTTCCCTTTATAAGAACATGTCCATCCAGTCTTGGAATCCAGCAGGAAAATTCCTTTCCATGCCACTCTGAAAGGCAGCTCACTAGGACACAAATGGAAAATACTGTTTTACTTCTGCAGAGATAAGCTTCTTCTCACCTTCAAGGCCCAATGTACTTTGCAGCTATTTATTTGAAATGATACCCACCCCGGCTGGATACGTTTACCTCGCACATCAGGCGTACCACAGTTTTAAATAAGCAGAGGGCTATTTTTCTCCTGACGCTTCAATGCCATCTTTTACTTAGCTAATAAGTGCCACAGTAAGTCCCCAGTTAACATCATCTATAGCTTCTTGGAAACTGCAACTTGATGCGAAATGACAAACAGAAGTCCTTGATAAAGTCGTTTTGTTTTAAAGCTGATGTAAAAAGGAAACATGAGTTTCATTTTACATCGTTTTTCACTTAAAAGTTGCAGTTTCCAAAACCCTACAGACAGCACTGCAGACCTGCAGTGCATGGAGCTCCAATTCCTGACGGGCCCAAGTCCTTACAAAAAGGTGCTTTGTGAGGAAAATTATGAAAAAGAAGCCGGGCGCGGTGGCTCACGCCTGTAATCCCAGCACTTTGGGAGGCCGAGGCGGGCGGATCACAAGGTCAGGAGATCGAGACCATGGTGAAACCCCATCTCTACTAAAAATAGAAAAAATTAGCCGGGCACAGCGGCGGGCGCCTGTAGTCCCAGCTACTAGGGAGGCTGAGGCAGGAGAATGGCGTCAACCCGGGAGGCGGAGACTGCAGTGAGCCGAGATTGCGCCACTGCACTCCAGCCTGGGCGACAGAGCAAGACTCAAAAAAAAAAAAAAAAGAAAAAGAAAACATGAGTGGGGTGGAGTTAAAAGGTTCCTATTTTCAGAGACTCTTGTGCTTCTCTCCCAAGCAAGCATCCTGCACGAGGCTCGCTCTCCCTCCCAACACAGATGTGTCGGGGGCATTTTCTACAGAGGTATGAAGGGAATCCCGTCCCCGAGAGGACCAAGGGCACGGGAGTAGCACTCAGCACCCACAGGAGGGGGCACGCGCTGCGGCCAATGCCAGGCCTCACTGTCATGTGTGTGCATGCCTGCGTGTAAGGGTTAGAGTGTATAACGGTGAGTGTGGAAGCAGTTGGGTAGACATGAGAGAGACTGTGTCATGTGTGAGCATGTGCTGGTGCGCCTGAGGGTGTGTGTGTCTGAGAGAGAGAGAGCACATGTGTGTGATCTCTTAACCTACAAAAGCACTCATTCAAATACCCTACCTGGAGGCAAACACGCATGTCCACTTCCAACAACCTACCAGCAACACTCGCGCCTATGTGCCTGGATTACCAGCTTTGCACAGAGCCAGTCGCTGCAGCAGTGACGGGGTGCTGGGCCCACCTGCCGCCCCTCTCGTGTGTCGGGCGCTCTATCCCTACCCTGAGCTTCAGCTTCTCTTCCATGCACGGTCACTGCAGGAGGCACACTAGACCCAGCACCAGCTTGGGAAATCCTGGGCCAGTGACAGCCCTGACCTATGGCCACCATCCACTCAACATCACTGCGCCCTTCCATAGGCACCCAAGCTCTCTGAGAACAGCCATCCTAGCCTCCGTTGTGGGAGAAAACTCTAGCCCTCCACTGGCAGCCAAGGAGGCTTCTCATGCCAAGCTGGCCCTGAGCTCGGCCCAGGATTTGTGCCCTTCGGGATGTGGCGGCCGTGTGCACCCCATCGGGGACCGTGTCGCCTCCCTTGGAAGGTATTCCAGCACTGTCTGCCATGATGCCAACAGTAACACTTCTCAACACCAAGCCTTTAAAAGTCCAGCAGCTCCGTAGCCCGAGTCAGAGTGGCCCAACCTCCCCCGGACCTGACGCGGGGCTTCAGGAAGTGGCAGGGCAGGAGGGAGAATGGGAAGCCTCATGCCACACTGGGCACTGCTCCTGCAGTGCAGTGGGTATCCCATCACAACGCGGGCAGATTCAGGGCCAACTGCAGGCCCCCGGAGATGAGGCTAGACGGTGGCGGGCAGGCTAAGAACGGGCGATCCAGCAGGCACAAGAAAGAACATGCTGATGATAAAGAAACGCCAGGTGGGGTCTTTAAGTAGGCAGCCTCCTTGGCATCGGGCAGGTCTGTCTCACCAGTCCCAAATAATGAATCACGTCCACCGTGCTAGAATGCCGTCTTTTAACCACTATCAACATACGCCAAGGAATGCTTCCACTAGCAAATGGGAAGAATGCCCAGAAAACACCGCACGGCATTTCTGGACCAGGACTCGTTCGTCAGAATGTGCCCACCAAACACAGCAAGGGGCAACACTCATCCGAAGGCTGAAACAGGCGAACTCCTGTGACTCCTGGTGCTGTGAGCAATCATAAATCCTCATCCTGGCACAGAGCTCAGGAGGCGCCTCTGCCTGCACTCACCGTCCCCCGCCTGCACTCACCGTCCTCCGCCTGCACTCACCGTCCCCCGCCTGCACTCACCGTGCGCCGCCTGCACTCACCGTCCCCCGCCTGCACTCACCGTCCCCCGCCTGCACTCACCGTCCTCCGCCTGCACTCACCGTCCTCCGCCTGCACTCACCGTCCTCCACCTGCCTGCACTCACCGTCCTCCGCCTGCACTCACCGTCCAGGGCCCTCCTCCGTCTCCGAGAGACGGACGAGGACACTGAGGGTCCAAGCTGTGAGCCACACCCCTCGCCAAGGCTGTGAGCCCATTCCCTATCTCCCTGCCTCCCCGTCCCCACCTTCCAGGCCCCCGCCCTCTGGTGCCTGGAATGAGCATTCTGGAGTTGTCAGAACATTCCTTGACCTTCCAATAAAAGGGGTACAATCGAAATACAAAGTAACGCCAGAGGCTACAAAAGCGACCACAGTGGCCATCACCTATGACCCTCTAAGACCCCAAATCAACACAAAGCAGGAGGCCACCATCCTGAGCAGCTGGCAAGTCGGCCACCGACCAGGAACAAAAACTGGGGGGAAGGGGGGCTGATCGACCCTGTTTTCCTCCCTTTTTCAACGAGTCCAGTTGCTCATGAAAGACCAGTAGACAGCTCTACTCTGCTTCTGTTCAGGGCTAGAGAGGTTCTGGAATTGTGTAAGCGACGCCAGAGCACACCCCAAGACAGAAACCACTTGCAAAAAGCTAGAGTGAAAATAAGACTCAAAATTCCCAAAATGGAGAAGCCACGCCACATGATCGCCTCGTTGGTTCATGGCGGGTAATTACTTACCCCTTTGGTTTTCCAGAAGTAATTGAAGGGCCTTTTTAAACAACACACTGCCCGCCTTGGTGGCGCACACCTGTAATCCCAGCACTTTGGGAACCCGAGGCAGGTGGATCAATTGAGGTCAGGGAGACCAGCCTGGCCAACACAGTGAAACCTCCTCTCTACTAAAACTACAAAAGAAAATTAGCCAGGCATGGTGGTGCATGCCTATAATCCCAGCTACTTGGGAGGCTGAGGCAGGACGATCACTTGAACCCGGGAGGCAGAGGTTACAGTGAGCTAAGACCGTGCCACTGCACTCCAACCCGGGGGACAGAGCCTGACTCCGTCTCAATAAGTAAGTAAATAAATAAATGAGAATAACAACATACTGAACAGGGCTGACTTATCTGCCTAAGCCAAGCTCCTCTTGGACGCTCCCTCATCACCGCACACTGACCATTCAATGGTGAGGCCAGTGCCTCTAACAGAACACTGGTCACCATGACCGTAACAGGCACTGTGAAAACCATACTGGCTTCCTCCGAGGCCTGCAGCACACGCCACCTTTCCCACTCTCTGCTGCCTCCCCGACCACGATGGCCCAGGGAACCAGCATCTCCACACACCTGGGACCCAGCTGTTGGTCTACACCACTTGAGAAGCCCTGAATCACCCTATTTAATGTGGCCCTTAGAGGAAATTTGGGGGTGGAAGGAGTCATTTGTCACCTATAATTTCTGCGATTGTCGGAAATTCATTTGTAGGACACAAACGTTTTGCAATCTTGCCACCCAAATGTAAAATCAGAAAACATACATCAGGTGCTTAAACAGGTGCCTGGCACACAGTGGGTGCTTGGCAAATTCAAGATCCCTTCCTCTTCAGATCTCCATCCGAGGTTCAGCAGCACCAGAAACATGCAGGGATCACACAAGAACCAGCTTGAGGCTCGTCACCAACAGGTAAAGGGCCCAGGTCTAATCAGATGCTCAACAGGTGACCCCCGAGTGCCCACCATGGGCCGGACCAGCTAGCAGGCAAGAAACCCTGGACAGCCTCACCTGGACAGGAAAGGTGCGGCGCCCAGCCCTGCAGGCGTGGGGTGTGGGAGATATCTCCTCCACCCTCGTCCTCTGACTCTGTGGAGATGACCTTGCCCAAGCCTGGAGATCAAGCGCGCGGGCCCTGGCTCCCCCACCCTTCCCACATCCAATTACCTTTTAAATTAATATCACATTTTGTATCTTCCTTCCAGCATCTACCTTTTTTTCAAAGTGTTTCTGCCACAGAAGCGTTTGTCCAGCCTCCGCTGATGAGTGCTGGTGACCATGCCCACAGGACACACTTCCACGCCACAGGCCACCCCATCGTGGTGGGGAGTGGGCAGGACCTGCACCGGCAGTTCAAGATTTGCAAAACTCAGAGACAGCTTTGTCCGAATCCCAAGAAAACCATTTCACTAATTAAACGATGACCCAAAACCATTTTGCCACTTTAATCCAATGATGACCCAATCAATTACTGAGAAACAACAGAAGATAGTTCACACCACGTCTTCCTGTTCCTACAAAGGACCTACAGTCCAACACAGGCACTCCTCCAATGCCCCTTTAGTTTAGGAGCATCGCCATCAGGGCAGGTCTCAGCAGCGAGATGAGCGGTCCACCTCATTAAAGACCCGCCTGGTAGCAACCGAAACCTGTCCCTCTGCGGACGCAGATGAAGCCTGCACCACACAATTCCATCACTGCGTCAGGCAGCTCTGCTCCAGCACCTCCCAGAAGGGAAGAGAGCTGTCTGCCCAAAAACATCGCCCAACTCTAATAAGCTGTGCAAACTTGAGCAAGAAAAGAAAGTGGGTCTTATATGCAAGCTAATGTCCTCAAGCAATACTTTTCCGGATCATAAAAATGAATGGACCCCTGCCCCAGGAGCACCAAGTTCTACGATCAGCTCACACTGGCTGTTTTTCAGCCGAAAACCCTCATTCACACTGTGATCCCTATGTCCTCATCGAAGTAGCCCACGGAGGCAGCTTCACAGTTATGTGCTCTGGTTTAATTAGTTTTATTCTATTTACCATCATTTTACATTTTTCTAGCTATGCCAAGAAAAGTAACCCTACACCACAAAGTAAAAACTGTTGTTTTAAGCTTGATCAAAACTGCAGGTCTGTGAAACAGCAGTCGGACGGATTGACAGGAAGGTGATCCAACTGCACCTACCTGGGCTTTCCTGGGAATGTGGAAACGCAAAGACAGTGCTCCCAGTTGGATGCTGGTACTCTCAGCTAAAACTGTTCAGAGAAGGACCGAACTCCACTCGGCCTCTCTCAGATTCTGAAATGATGAAAAGTTTAGTATTCATCAAATTATGTTGTTAAGAACCGTTTGCCACTGCTTCTCTTTAAGAAAAATTAAGACAATGCCCAAGGACTTTCTGGGGCTACCGTAGTTATTTTCAGAATGAATTAAATCACCCCAAGTGGGGCTGCTAGCAAAATCCCACAGAGTGCGGTTTCTAATAGGACTTCCCACATCTGTGAGGGGCAGCCAGGAGCAGGAGAAGCGTTCAACAGTCACAGCACAAACTCGGCAGCAGAGGTAACCAGGAGAACACCTAACTGTAGCAGCGCAACAATCTGCATTTGGTTGTCAATCCAGGCTATCAAAATGTCACCAGGGAATACCTGCTATGCATATGCACTGAGCTCCTGGCATGGCCTGTGCTTGGTGTGCACGTCACACTGCCGACCGCCAGAAATGCCAGGCCCCTGGGTGGCTCTTGCTCTTCCTGGAGATGGGTCTGTGGGGCAGCACCTAGCCACCTTCCCCTGCAGCATCTGAGTTTACAAACAGACCGGGGGACTGGGGAACCAGTCTGTGACCACAACGCAGACATGCCCACTGAAATAGGTGTCCCACGTAAACCTGGGACCACGAAATCCCAAATGTTTCAGGGTGTGGCACAGCTCTCACCAGACCTGAAAGTCATTCCCAAGAGATTTGACAGCGAGCTTTAAAATGGACACTTACAAAATACTCATAATAAACCATTTACACTGCATGAGCAATAAGCAGTACTTCAAAGCTTGTTCTCAGTCCTGAATTATACACGCTTTTTCAAAAAGAAAAAAGATGAAGATCCACAGAAACAAGATCTCCCCGTCACTTCCCGTTCTTTACAGCATCACACAACGTTTCTCCATCTACAGTCTCAGAAGTGGGACTCAAGGCTGGGCGCGGTTGCTCACACCTGTCATCCCAGCACTTTGGGAGGCCGAGGCGGGTGGATCACTTGAGGTCAGGAGTTCAAAACCAGCCTGGCCAACATGGTAAAACCCGGTCTGTAATAAAAATACAAACGAAATTAGCCAGGTGTGGTGGCATGTGCCTGTAGTCCCAATTACTCGGGAGGCTGAGGCAGAAGAATTGCTTGAACCCAGGAGGCGCAGGTTGCAGTGAGCCGAGATCACGCCACTGCACTCCAGCCTGGGTGAGAAAGTGAGACTCAGTCTCAAAAAAAAAAAAGTGGGACTCACAGGTGGCATGGCATGACTGGCACCTTTGCTGTCTCAAGCTGGCAGTCAGATCTCTCAGAAGCATCTCTGGGAAATCCCAAGAGTCATGGAGACAGAGGTGCAGAGCCCCCAGACCTATGTGGAAAGGCAGGGTGATGCACAGTGACACGGGACAGTGGCCTCCTGGACTTGTGAGGCCTCTCTGGCACCCCCAGCCTTGTCATCTCACTTACGGAAAAGTTAAAAAGTCTCCCTTTTTTATGATTTAGTCAAGGCATCTTTTGAAGGGTAGGGGATGAATCATGGGAGCCTTATGCGGTTGGAGGAGCCCAAGTGGGAATGGATGCCAGAGCCCCAGTATCTTTAGTGATGCAGAGAAACTACTGGAATGCGACCCCAGGGATACAGCCATGCATCCAAAGAGGGCAGCTCCACCCTTCTCACCTTCAGGCAACCTCGAGGGGAGCCGCCAGGGCCCAGGGCTCGCCGCACAGCTCAAGGCTGGCATGCATCGTGCACCAAAATGGTGTGGTCATCCACACTATCTGCTGGACACTGTGTCTTCAACATGTGTCAGTTTTTTAAACTAAGCACAAGCTATTTTCTGGCTTAGTTTCCCCTCTTCCACAGGCCACAGGGGTTGAGACCAAGGTTTCAGGGTTATGCGCGTCCAGAGATGCTTTCCTGCCCCTGGGCACCAGCTTCAGACCTGGCAGTTACAGGTGGAACAGGGCAGAAGAAACAAAAATGATCTTACTCTTCGACAGCAGAAAAGGAGAGATTCCCTAGTCAAGGAAACTCAAAGGAGAAACAGGCCTTTTTAAAAATCTATTTCCCTTGGGCCAAGGGGGCCCATCTACGTCTGAGGAAGTCGGACCCTGCAGCATCCCTGGACGCCATATGGGAGAAATGCTACGGGTTCCAGGGACAGACAGGGAAGAAACTTTACACCTTTACTTTCAGATGTATTCACCAGTAACAGACAAAGGCAGGGCTGGAAAGAGGCAAAAATACAAACAAACATTTAAAGACCAACCCCTGATGTGTTGTGATGAGAAGGGCCTCTCCCCTGCGGGTCTTCCTCCCAAGAATGATTACCCTGGACTAACCAATCGGAAAACACGCAAGAACCCAAACTGAGGGCACGGAAGTCCCCTCACCAGGACATCACCAGGACCTGGAGCTTATGGGTTCCACAAAACGCCCGGCCAGTCCTCCTCAGAAGTGTGATGGTCACGGAAACAGAGATGGACCAAGGAGCCGTCAGGGACCAGGAGGGACTTGGAAGAAGGATCTGAGCGCAGCACAGGCTCCCAAATGAGCTCCTGGGACAGCAAAGGCGAAATCCCAGGAACGCCTAGATTGCGCCCAAACCCTTCTGTTCAACACACTTCCCAGTTCAAACTTCTGCTGGCCAGAGACACACCATTTTAAATTTAAAGAGGTCCCAAGCAGTTCTCTCTCGATGCATTTTTTGACGATCAACTGTTTCTTCCCCCTACTTCTAACGTCCCTGGGCAACGGTCTAAGCCATGCTGGAAACCATCACATTCCCTTGGGAGCGATGTTAATTCAGGATCTCAGAGAGATGTTATTTACGACACTAATTACTGGGTTTACTCCTAGGATGCTTCTCACAGATAGACTCCATCCCACCCGAGGCAGCCACCTCACTCTCTGCTGCTTCGCAGGCAGCGGCACAGGGAGGGTCCTTGCACCAGAGACTCCATTCCCTTGGGAGCCTCAGGACGTCCTGCCCCTTGAGAACAGCATTTAGGTCTCTGTCAGTTCCCCACTCCCATAATGGCACACCCATGCTGCCACGCGAACAGGATGCTGGCCCGGAGGCCGAGGCTCTGCATGCTCGCCAGCCTACCAGCATCTGGGAGGCCCACAAGGACCAAGCCAGGTGGGACGGCAGGGACACCAAAGAGGCTGCTTGGCTGGTACAGCCGGACCCAAGTGCTCCCTGCAGGTGCCAGGGCCACACATCTCCAGGAGATCTAGTCAGGGAGAAAGAGGCCCTGTGGACAGGCTGTCTAGACAGCGTGGCACAGGCGACGCAGTGGCGCCTGCCAGCCAAGCCTGGGATGGGTGTGAGGGAAGACACCCAGTGGGCACATGTGCCTGGAGCAGGGGCTGGAAAAGTGGAGAAGGGACCCTGCATGTGCACAGGGGACGAGGGTCATCCCTGCTGGGACACGCACAGCTGACACAACAGGAGACAGGATGACACAGAAGTCCCTTCACCAGGATATCACCAGGACCTGGAGTCTATGGCAGCGATGCCACGGGCTGTGAACGTGGGGAGCAAACACGGGAAGGGGAGGCCCTGGGGCAGGACCCCGGTTCTGCAGTCTCACAGGGAGGGACCACCCAGAGGTTCAGGCAAAAAGCCCCGGGAGGCATGGGGGCCCCAGAGAGGGAAAACCCAGGAGACACTGGCCTCTGGGAAGTAAAATCAGGCAGAGGCAGCCTTGGCCTCGCTGAACGTGCAGCTCACAGCCCCTCTGGGCTGGCAGGAAGTCCTGCATGTCTCTCGTCCCAGAGAGGAAATGATTTGGGCAAAGGCTCTGCCCTGAGATCTCTCTCGCCCTAACTAGATGTTAAGCACACCTCGGGGGCGGTGCTGGAATTACAAAGTCCACAGGTGCTGGGCTTTCCTGGAGGCTGCAGGTAAGTGCTCAGGCAAGGAGGGGACAACAAGGCTTCGGAGAAAAGGTGGTGGCGGGGAGGTCCAAACCAGAGCGGAGTTCCTGCTGCTCCTTCCTAACTGGGATCTTGAGAAAGACAACAGCCCCAGCCCCCTCAAAGGCCACACCTCAAAAGCATGTTGCAATCTACATGGGCCGCCTTATTTTCAAAGCAGAAGTTTAGCAATTTCCTGCATTTGCAGGCATGTTCAAACTGTAAGCCCGTTCGATCCCTGAGTTTTCTTTACCAAATAAATTCAAGTCCAGTTATCGAATAACTATATGCATCCCATCCCCCTCAGGGCAGCTACATATAAAGTAATAAACGAAGGACACAAATGAGTGCTTCAACTTACTCTCCGCTGACTGCAAAGTCCCGCTGTCATCCCAGGCAGCCTTGCAAGCAAGAGTAGCTGTGGCGTATTCCAGACCTCACCACGCACAGCACGCGACGGACGGCCTTGCGGGACTCCCAGCAGCGGCCAACACATCCCAGCCAGCCTGTGCCTATCTGTGAACTGACCACTTCGGGCTGCTCAAGGCACCCCAGGAGATTCTCTGGCTCTGATGGATCAAAAAGGTTGAGAAATAGAGAACTTCTGTTCTCTATGTACACAGAAATGCATTTTTTATGTTTATCTAAAATTAGACATATCAAAATTAAGATTGGCCATCAATGTCCTACAACACTTGTGATTTGGAGCAGCCTATACTCCTTTAGTAAGAAAAACAATCACGCTCGCTTTCTGGGCAATTTAAAGTCCAAGTCTGTCCAACCCGCGGCAGCCCAACACAAATTCATAACCTTTCTTAAACATTATGAGGTTTTTCTGCTGGTTTTTTTTTAAGCTCATCAGCTATCACTAGTTTTATTTGTTTGGTTGGTTGGTTGGTTTTATTTTTTGAGACAGGGTCTCACTCTGTCGCCCAGGCCGGAGTGCAGTGGTGCAATCTTGGCTCACTGCAACCTCTGCCTTCCAAGCTCAAGCAATCCTCCCACCTCGGCCTCCTGAGCAGCCGGGACTACAGGTGTGCACCACCACACCCAGCTAATTTTTTTTGTATTTTTTGTAGAGATGAGGTTTCACCATGTTAGCCAGGCTGGTCTCAAACTCCTGAGCTCAAGTGATCGACCCACCTCGGCCTCCCAAAATGTTAGGATTACAGGCATGAGCCACCGTGCCCGGCCGTGTTAGCATCTTTTATGTGTGGTCCAAGAGAGCTCCTCTTCCTCCAGCCTGGCCCGGGGAAGCCAAAATATTGACACCCCTGAAAACTCTCACTTTAGAGGAATAACTTAAAATGCTGAGCCATCTTCCCCGTTACTTCCTTGTTTAGTCCTCAAAGAGTCTTTGTTGCGAGGACTTTATTTATCACTTCTTTGTATATTACATGTCCTTCAACAATGGAAGGTCCTGAACCGCTAAACCACCACGCTGCTACAAAGAAGCACTTGGTGAGAGCCTCCAGGTCTAAAGAGTTCTAATGTCTCTAATTTCCCAGACCCATTTTAAAGGCATTTAAAGTTCAGTCTTGAATAGTTTTGGTTTTTGTAATGAAGTCATGATGTTTCCACATGTTTAGCTCTTTATGCCTGAATATAAATAACCGAGGTAGTCAAATCAGGGTGTGCGAATGTTCCCTTTACTGGAAGAAAGTTTTCGCCTTCTCCCAGCAAAATATAAAATTAGTCAACTGTGCAGTGTGGTGAAATCACCAGCCCAAAATTACACCCCAAACATATGATTATTAAGGATTTGCAGTCCTATTTTTTGTATTACTAAAAAAGCCACCCTCATTATATCTTTATATTTAGAGGGCTTTTTAAAAATAAGTTTTAATAAATATCTCTGAATGTATACATCCCACAAAATGGACAGTTAAAAGAAGGCACTCATGATTTTAGGTTACATATTTTCCTTTCTACTTTGAAATAACCAAAGATCTAGTAATAGTTTCCACTACTACATTCAGGATAAAAGAGCTTTCTTTCAGTGTAAGAAGAAATTAAAATTACTGGGTTGGCATAAGGGAGGAGACTCACTTTTTAGATAAAATGAATTATGTTAACTTTAGTCTTCTGACCAAAAAGTTTAATTTTTTAAAAATATAATTTAATGTTGGGATTAAATCAAAATTTCATTTTCTATTTTTATCTTCTTCCGTTAGAAAGTCCTGGAATCTGAAAGGTTAAACCACTGTACTCAGAAAAGCAGACAGAGCTGCCTCATGTTTCTTTCAACTAGTATTCATTAATTATAAAAAAACAATACAGGCACTGAATTGTACACTTAAAAATAGCTAAAATGGCAAACTTTATGTTACATATATTTTATCACAATAAAAAACACAAGACAAAAAGTATAGGTTTTAAATGCGTAAAATCATTTGAAATGCTTCAAAATTATACTCAGGAAATCATTATAAAATATAAATGAGATAATATTTATAAGGCACTTAAGTCAATAATCTACTGTTAATACTGCATGAAATATGTTCATCTTTAGACGGTATTATCCCAAATAAGGATGTCAGAGGTCATCACCAGAATCCATAAACCATTTATACAAACAAAACAAAACAATTTTTCTAGATGGGAGAGCCAGTTTTCACGTTCTCAGATTTGAACCTCCTGTTTGTGGATTACCCGCTTTGACAGTTCACGTTCACTGGAGTTATCTGAGCTAACAAATGTGCAGCTTCCCTTTGCGTGGGGTGTTCCCCCCAACTTTTAACTCAGATTGGGAAAAAATCACAAGTGGTCAGGATACAACTCTAATTCATATACATACAGAAAAGTTCCATTAAGGGAATATTTCTACCCAACACAAGTATGCTTTAACAGAGTTATTCTTTTTGCACTAACTGCTTAAGAAATTCCAAGCTGAAGTTATTTTAGATGCGACATTTAACGGACACTGCACTGTTCTGATCCAAGGAGCCCTTATATACATCAGCTTTGGAATGTTCCGCTTCTTCCTGACTGGAAATTCCATACGAACCCTATGCTGCACGCTCTGGTTTATTCTGAGAATTTTACTCCATTTGATTTTTGTTACAAACATTTTACAACCACCCTTGGCCAAAATCGCTGAAGTTCTATCCTAATTCATTAAGGACTTCTTATCTATGATTTTCTATAAATCCCTACTTACTGTAAGGCTTGCCCTGCACATAAAAACAATTCCACAGGGCTGGGCGCGGTGTCTCACGCCTATAATTCCAGCACTTTGGAAGGTTGAGGTGGGTGGATCACGAGGTCAGGAGATTGAGACCATCCTGGCCAACACAGGGAAACCCTGTTTCTACTAAAAATACAACAAAAATTAGCCAGGCGTGGTGGCGGGCGCCCGGAATCCCAGTTACTCGGGAGGCTGAGCGAAAAAAAAAAAAGAAAAACAGTTCCACAAAAACCTGATTTTTTAAATTTCTTTTCTATTTCTTTCTCCTTCCTGAGCAGTTTTCTTTCTTCAAAGATATTTTTGTAAGTGGATTAATTTTTTAAAAACACCTTTCAGATACTTTCTTTTACCTACGTCAAAAATATGATTTACAGTATTCCTCACCAATCTGTTGGGGAGAAGAAATAAGAAACACAGATGAAGATGATATTATGAAACACTTGTCAGGAATCATTCTAAAAGTATGTATATCTGGCATATCGGTTCAGATGATTATTATACTGAGCACATCCTCAACACAGAAAAAAAGACATTATTTCAGGGACTTCTCCGCTTTACTTTTTTCCTGAAAAAGGTGACAGAATGGCTTGCTGCAGCTCCTGAATCACCTCTGACACCTGGCAAGAGAGGGAAGCAACTCCAGACACGGACTGATTCCTGGGCCAACTCTCATTTCTCTAGTCAGGCATGTGGCCTTAGATGGGTCATTCTCTTCTTTGGCCCTTGTTTTTCCCATCTGTGAAATGTGTCATTTGTAATGGACAAATTGTGAAGCCTTTTCCAGTTCAGAAGTTCTCTGACCTGCGGTGGGCCCACGTGAACAGCATTTCTGGTGTCCACAGGCCACCACCGGTAGAAACACTCCACACAAGACAGCTGGGCCTCAGCTGGGCCTCAGCCCGGCACCAGTCGGGGCCTCGCTAGATCCTGTGACGCTAGATCCTGTCACATCACTGATTGGGAGATCCCAGAATTGGAGCCGACTTCCCCCAGGAGCTGAGTCCAGCACGCAGTCATGCTGCCAGTCCGTGGAGGCTAAACACCCTAAGATCCCTATCTTACTGCAGGTGCCCCCAAGACACCCATGGCAGATGGAAGCTGTTCTGGGACTCCGGCCCCACCTGAAGTGTCTATCCTGGATGTCTCGCTCCAGGACATCACGCCCACTAGGACTGTGCCCCTGCAGAGTCCTACCCAGGAATACAACAGCTGCCCTGCACCCTCCCTCCTTCACAACACATCCAGCAGATGACCAAGTCTTACAGACTCTAGACCTTCCAGAATGAACCAAATCAGAATCAGGGCACTCTGCTCCAGTTTCTCAGTCACAAATCTAGCCCAGAGCTCCATCCTCTTCCTGTTCTGAACCATCAAATCATCTTCCCTTCAGAAACCTCCTGCTGGTCCCTTGGTCAGTGTCCCTGGCCTGTGACGCTTCCTCCCTGCTGTAGGCTGGCTGAGGGACCCTCCACAACATCTCTTCCCATTGCCTTTGGGACAGAGTCCATATTCTTCAAGACAATTCACAGTCAAGATGATGTGGTCTTTAACGGCCTCTCAAACATCAGCTCTTGGCTACCACCCAGACACGCCCGCCATCCCTGACATGCATGTGCACACTTGCATGTGTGTGTGTGCATTTGCACAGGCTCACTACACGGGCACACTTGCAAACATGCACCTACACATAGGTGCACTTACATGCGTGGATACTCACATGCACGTGTATGTGTCTGTATACACACATGCATTCAGGCACACTTACACACATATGCACTTGCACACTGCACTCACATGCATGAACACACACATGTATGCACCTCTGGCTTCAGCAATATGAAATTTCCTTAGCTCTCCCAAGCTCTGAGCCACTTTTCTGTTGCCTGGATTCTCACCCACCTCAGGCTAACTCCTCCCTAAGGACCAGTGTCCTCACCAGAGTCCTTTAAGAGCAACCTGGAAACGTCATCGGGTCAAACAGGATGGCTCCAAATGAAGGCCTCACAGGAAGAAAAAGCAATAATAAAATCCTGCAATGATCACTAAATCCAGTAGGCAAGGAAATATATATAAATAGAATTACATCCGAATAACTGTGATCTACACATAAAATAACCATGTGATTCTTACATGTCTTGAAATAAAAACTATGTCATGTAAAAATAATTAATACTAATAAACTAAAAAAACAGCCAAAAAAGGAATGACAATAGCAATGTGGGAGCGGGAGGAGATGGGGAAAGAAGAGGAAGGTAATAGAAGTGTTCTAACTTCTTTCCCAAAGGGGAAGTCAAATTGTATTATTACTGATGTTAAAACATTAAGAAATACAGCTTTAAGAAAACATTATAAATATAGCCACTAGTGGAACCAAAAGCAGAATATGCTTTCTATATGCTTTCTGATTTTAATAAAGGACAAGAAACATAATTCATATTCCAATAAATAGAAAAGAAGAAAAAGAGAGGAAGTACAACACAAAAGTTTTTTTTTTTCTTTAATTAGGAAAGAAGACCAAGTCAGTTTCAGAAATAAATATAAATGGAATAAACTCACTTATTTAAAAAAAGACTCCCCAGGCCGGGCGCGGTGGCTCAAGCCTGTAATCCCAGCACTTTGGGAGGCCGAGACGGGCGGATCACGAGGTCAGGAGATCGAGACCATCCTGGCTAACACGGTGAAACCCCGTCTCTACTAAAAAATAAAAAAAAATTAGCCAGGCGAGGTGGCGGGCGCCTGTAGTCCCAGCTACTCGGGAGGCTGAGGCAGGAGAATGGCGGGAACCCGGGAGGCGGAGCTTGCAGTGAGCTGAGATCCGGCCACTGCACTCCAGCCTGGGCGACAGAGCGAGACTCCGTCTCAAAAAAAAAAAAAAAAAAAAAAAAAGACTCCCCAATAGGGTTAAAAATTAAATTGACTTTTGCTGTCTGCAAAAAAAACACCTATGACTAAGGAACTCAGAAAAGCAGGACATGTAGAGAAAAATATATTAGAAAAATACAAACAAAAGCAACATGGAAAAAATACCATTAAAAGTTTAGTATGTGGTCACAAAAGGCAATTATACAAAAGTAGCTGGCCAGGGGCGGTGGCTCACGTCTGTAATCCCAGCACTTTGGGAGGCTGAGGTGGGCAGATCACGAGGTCAAGAGATCGAGACCATCCTGGCTAACGCAGTGAAACCCCATCTCTACTAAAAATACAAAAAATTATCCGGGCATGGTGGCGGGCGCCTGTAGTTCCAGCTACTCAGGAGGCTGAGGCAGGAGGATGGTGTGAACCTGGGAGGCGGAGCTTGCAGTGAGCTGAGATTGCACCACTGCATTCCAGCCTGAGCGACAGGGCGAGACTCCGTCTCAAAAACAAAAAAAAACCAAAAAAAAGAGGTTATCTTATAATCATAAAGGGTAAAGTAGAAGTCACAAAGAAGATATAACTATCCTAATATTGGTTTTGTGGGTGGGGGAATGTTTTGAGACAGGGTCTTACTATGTTGCCCAAGCTGGCCTCAAACTTCTGGACTCAAGCAATCCTCCTGCCTCCGCCTCCCAAGAAGCTGGGGTTACAGGAAAGCACCCTTCCCCAGCTGTAGTTATGCTATACTTTCAAGTCAAATAACACGGAATAACACAAACACAGAATAAAATGCATTTAGAAACAGCTACAGTGAATACCTGGAAAGATAAACAGAGAAAAATGATCTGGAAAAATTGGCAAATCTCTCGTAAGCATGGCGGATGAAGTAAGCAAAAGTAATAAGAAATAGAGGGCTTGAAAAATAACGTAAGACTTATCTAATACGTGAGTATCACACTCCACAATTTGCCATTTTGCTAAATTGGCAATAGAACATCAAATGCCTCCATATTAACCACAAGGAAGGCTCTAAAAGTTCCATAAATTTGGAACAGTACAGGTCCCAGGAGCTCCATAATACAGCACCATGATACTGAAAATCAACAGCAAGCAAAAACAAGAACAACACTCACGGAAGTTCAGCCATTTGGAAAATTCTAAACTCTCTGTAACAACTCCCGAAACAAAGAGAAAATCAAAGTGAAACTGCGAACTCTCTTCAAAGTACCAGTGTCAAAATGTATGGTACACAAGAAAGCTAAAATAAACTCTAATGACTTGCTACAGTAATTAAAAATAAATATTCAATTTAACCAGCAACAAAAATTACAATAAAACCCTTAAATTTGAATTTTAAAGGGTAACAATAAATAAGAAAAAATACAGTAAAACTGATTCACAAAATCAATAATTGGCTCTATGATAAGCCCAATGAATGAGATAAATAACTAGCTGGCCTAATTAAGAAGAAAAAAGGTTGGGGGGAATTAGGTCTAATAACCACAGACAGAAGGAAAATTAAAAAAAAAATCATACAATGTTTTTCAAACTCTAGGTTAATACATTTGTTAATATGGATGAAAAAAAATTTCTAATAAAATCTAACTGTCCAAAATTCACTCAGGGACAAAAAACGTAAAAAGACCAATATTCAAGCAAGAAACCAGAGCTCTCTCCTCCACCCACCCAAACGTGAGAGATGAGTCGAGTCTACACCTGAAATCTTTCACACATTTTAAGAAACAACTTACATACAGGCTACCTGAATGTTTCTGTATCTTGAAAATATATGTGATGGAAGATACAAAACTAGTTACCCAAAAACATATTTGTAACTCATAAGCAAAAGACTATTATCCCCAATAAACAAAATATTCTTATAAATCAACAAATCATGAATAACTTCACTGGAAAATGTGACAAAGTAACAGGTGATTCACAAGAGAGATGAAAGGAGCAATAAACATTAAAAAATCCTCATAATCACTTACAATTTTTAAAACACAATGGTATTTTTCTCTATTACATTGGCCAAGACTTAAAAGATTGATAATATCAAGTGTTGACAAACAGAAAACACCGAGTTTTGCAGGGAATGTAAAATGGTACTTTGTTATCTTTGTTGGTAAATTTGGCAGTATCTGTCAATTAAAATGCCCCTCCATCCCCAAAATTCCACCTCAGGGAACTTATCCTAGAGAAATATTCCCACAAGTGGGCAAAGTCGTATATCCAAAAAGTTCCCTGCACACTAAGAGAAAGCTGGTAGCAGCCCAAATGTCCAACAGGAGACAGGACAGAGAAAGGCAGTTTCACAGGGCAGCAGTCAGCTGGCACACACTGGCACCTCCTGCTGGCTGCTCACAAACCCAATCTGTGCCAGTGGGTCCATGCTCTGGCCATAGTGGGCACTGGGCATCTGGAAATCACTGAGGGTGTGTACAGACAATAGCACCCTATACATGCCTTAAAGAGAATACACTGAAATGTTATGCAAAATTTAAAAAAAATAGTTGCAGAAAAATTCATAGAACGCTGTACCATTTTAAATTCTTTAAAACGTATATATTTAAAGATCTTACTACGTTCACCAAGCAAATGTATTTAAATGCCTAATGCAGTGACTGGCATAGAGCAGGCACTCAATAGTAGCTTGCATAAAATAAACTTACACCCATGTTGTGAAATGTCTAACACACTTTTTCCTCAAAATGCAATTTCCTCTTTCGATTGTAAATATCTTGATGGCCAAGATGATGAAGCCTTTGTCGTGTATAAACTACGCACTTTGTACAATAATCTGAAAAGAAATGGTTTAATTTGGGCAAAGAGAATGTTGCCGTAAGTGTTTGGCTCTAACTAAATTACCCAAACAAATCTGTGGTCAGAAAACCAAGTAATGAATTATCTGCAGTGAGTTCCACAACCATCATTTCCTTTTATAGTATGAAAAGAAAGGTGCTACATATTCACACCATTTTGTGAAAAATCACTGCGTATGTCTTAAACGCAAAGTGCCTCTGTCTATCTTGATCCCTTTATACAAGAGAAACAAACAGTAAGGCCTTGAGTACCAGCTGTCAATGTTTTATTCTGGTTCAGTAATTAAAATGGGGAGCTTCATATTAATTCCCTGGAAGAATGACATTCAGATCAACTCACTTCCCAGCAAAAAAAGTGTCCACATCCAGGAGCTGCAGGACAGGGAATATGATTGTTCTCAGCTACTGTAACTCCTCTCATTTAAAAGTAGGACACAGTGTACATTCTAAGCTCCAACTTCAGACGTCTTAAAGCATATTAAACAAAGTGGTCAAATGAATATGAAAGAAATTCTGCCAAATGATTACATGTAAGCTTGTAGTTCTATGTCAGTTTTCTACTAACCTCCAAAACCAGTCACAGTTCGTCTAAGAAAGGGATGTTTTAATCAGAACACCTTCATTTACTGTGATACTGAAGTCACCTGACTAGGTGAACTGTAGGCAACTGAACAACTATAAATTTCACATGACTGGATAGACACAGCCTAAGCTCTTGAGCCCCCCAGATGTATGGCGGGGGTGACCTGCTATGGAGGCTTAAATCACTTTCAAGAGAAGAACCCACAGATGAAATTGCACTTGTGGAGACTCAGACGGATTTGCAAAGCTCTGAAAAGAATTTTGGGCCGGTCCACTAATAAACGGTGGTCCTAAAAGGAAAGGTCTACATTTTCCCTTTAAGCAGAAATATTCCTCTGCCTACATTTGCGTAGATCCAAAGCACTGTTTTTGCTGAGTCACTGAAACAGAAAAAAGATAAAACAGGACTTTTTATCCCAGCTGAGTCATATCATTTGGACTTTGTAATTCTACCTGAATGCTAGTCAATCTTATGTTCAAAAGTCTGATGAGTTTTCTGAACGTTAATACTGCAATTCCACAAGTAAGACAGGAAACAGAATTCTAGTTTATTTCAATATCATTTGACCAATAAAAAGAAGCATTTCAGTGACTAATATACAAGAATGAATACTGACCCTCCGTGAAAATAATGAACTTGCTGCTCTGAACATCAGATCCACAAGCAGGAGTAACAGGTAATCTGAAGTGTCACCTCCAAGAACAGGACCCAGCCCCACAATGAGGAAGCAATTTAACTCTGCCTTAGCCTTGAAAATGTGACAAAACTGAGTTGAACAGCAGTCTTGAGACACACGGGACAAAAGGCGAGAGTCGTTCTGTCCAGGAAAAACAAGGTCAGGTTTTTGTGCTTACTTTGTGGCACTTTTAAAGACACATCAACAAAATGTGATTCTCTTGCAATTTTATACTTCAAACCCCCTATATTTTCCCTTCCACTTGGCTTCCAAACCACCCCACACATTCTCACTCACTCACAAAATGGCCCACTGGAAAGGATTCCTTTTTATCTCACTGTAATTCCCAGTAGCATGGGAATAAGATACAAACAACACTCAAACCTGCTGAAACAAAGAAATGCAAACTCATTACACTGCATTTAATTCTCATCTCCTTAAGAAGCATCTTCTTAAAGGAGCTTGGTTTGCTTTGAGTTACTTCACTCTTCCTTCTGAGAAACAGCTTTTCTGAACCAGTATTGTTATCCATTTTTTAATTATTATATCTAAATGACCTACTTAAAAAGGGCTGAGGAAATACACTTTGTTCCAGATCTATTCTGAAGGGAAAAAGAGGCTATCTTTCCCACCAATGGATCTCCTAAGCAAAAAGCCCCAAACTTAAATGTTTTTGTAAACTCTGGTAGAGAGTAGAAAGTGTACTAACTTTTACTCCAGCAACTGTATTTCAGATCTTTAGGACAAATGAGTGACAGATTCATCAAGACGGTGACAAATTCATCGATGAAGAATGCCGGGAGGGGAGATAATGTAAAACCATCATCTCAATAAAACATTCATTCTTCAACAGGAAGGGTATTTTGTTGCTGTTCTACCACTACAATAATGATGTTAAGAAATAAATTAACTCTGGGGTTTTCACTCCAGGTATTCCTCATCCCTAAGCAAAGTCAAGAGTTTCTATGTTTTGTCAACTTGTTTATATTGCGAGGTTAGCAAAACTAAAATGCAGCAAATTATGAAAAAAAAGGTTTAAGGCTTAATATACAAGTAACATCTACCTAAATGAATTGTATCACAATTCTCTCTTTTCTAAAATAAACAATTTTTTAATCTGCAAAAAATAGGAATAACAAATCCCTTACACAGTTTATAGGCTGAATGTAAATTATGAGATGACACAGAGAACATATATACATTCATGATCCAAAACTTCAAAAGCAGAAAAACTTTTTCTAGCTAAGCAGAAAAATGAGTGCATTTCAAATACACTTTCAGTCCACTTTCAGTCCTGTATCAAAGTTTATTAAAATGCTGAAGTCTGCAGCTTTTCACTTAAAAGATCCACTGTGGGGCTGGGCATGGTGGCTCACACCTGTAATCCCAGCACTATAGGAGGCCGAGGCAGGCAGATCACCTGAGGTCGGGGCTCAAGACCAGTCTAGACAACATGGCAAGACCCCGTCTCCACTAAAAATATAAAAATTAGTTGGGTGTGGTGGCGGGCGCCTAGTAGTAATCCCAGCTACTCGGGAGGCTGAGGCATGAGAATCACTTGAACCTGGGAGGCAGAGGTTGCAGTGAGCCAAGATCACGCCACTGCACTCCAGCCTGGGTGACAGAGTGAGACGCTGTTTTTAAAAAAAAAAAAAAAAAAGAGAGAGAGATCGGAAGAGAAAACCTTTTTGTTCCTTCTCAGAACAGACCTGGAACAATCACCAGGATACCTCAGTGTGTCCACCAACTCCCTTGGTGCGATTTTAAGAGTCACATGACTTTGGGATGTTTGAATAAAAGGGGCCTTGACTTGGACCTACAAGGCAGGTGAAATGGTCAGTGGTCATTCCAGCTCTTGCTGCTAAAGAACAGAACATCCCTGTGAACACGGGCCACGTTCTCTCAGCAAGCCACAACAGAAATTGTTCAGGAAAAGAATAAACTCAATCTATCATGATTTCCTTCTGTTTTCTGAAATTCTCCCAGCAAGTCAGTCTGCATCTGCAATTCTACCTGTTCTGTAAGCGATCCTTTGCACAGGGTTCCAGCTCCCCATTGTCCAAAGATGTCCCGGGGCATGGTCCTCTCCTAACCCCTAGGGCAGGCCAGCTTCCCCTTTCACACCACAGATGGAGGGAAGATGCTCAGGCGTTCATAACGGTCCGAAAGTCACACCACAAGTGGAACTATATTCACAGCCACACCAAGATTCCTTCCTGCAGACCCCCAATGCTGGAACTAATAAATCTGAGTTATCAAATGCTGCACCAGAAGTGGAGACCTGTGTCCAGGGAACATGGGAAATACCAACACAGGGCCCTCTGTTGCAACTGTGCAGAGGGACAGATGTTGGCAGGGTCAGGCCCTTCGCCTCCTGGCTGCCCTGTGGTCTCCCGAAGAGACGCCTCCCCTCCACATCCAGGACCCCGGCACTTCCACCACTGTGGCACTTGGGACAGAGTCTGAGGTTATTAAAAAAGAGCCCTTTCTCCTTAAACTGCTGGGACCCCCCAGAGCCAGTTTTAAACTAATGTACCTTCCCTCAGTGTCCTGGTTTGAAAACAAACAGCAGAAATCAGAAACAGAGGAACCTGCCTGGAGATTTCTAACTTAACCCCAGCACCTGGCCGAGGTTTGCGGCACGGTCCCCCTAGAGCTCTGCCATCCTATCCTACACGGCTGCCAAGTGGCCCAAACTGGGATGGGCTGGGAAGGTAAAATGCACACGGGGTCACTGAAGATTTTGCATAAAAAAAAAGAACAAAAAAAACTTGGTAGTAATTCTTGTCATTTACATGTTTAACGTTTTGGATTTTGGATACACTGGGTTAAATAAAACTATCATTAACATTAATTTTACGCGTTTCCTTTTACCTCTCTTGATGTGATCACTAGAAAACGTAAAGTGATAGACACAGCATGCATGGTACTTCTCTTGGGCAAAACTTCCCTCGAGTGCTGGGTTAGTGAACTGCAGGCCCGCGGGCCAAATTCTTTCCACCTCCTGCTTTTGTACAGCCAGTGAGCTAAGGCTGGTTTTTACATATATATACACACACATATACACACACATACACATACACACATACACATTTACACACACACAGACACATATATATATATATATATATATATATTTTTTTTTTTTTTTTTTTTTTTTTTTTTTGGGGGGGGGGGCGCTTTTCTTCG